>NC_068913.1:23939393-24242424 GCF_023091745.1 Budorcas taxicolor | reverse complement strand
CTTCACTCACTCATTAAGAATTTTATGACTTTCACAGCACAATCTTTTGAAAGAATGGAATTAACAAAGTCAAAATATGTCTGATCATTCCTATTTTTGTTGTTTGCAGCTTTAGCGAGGTTTAATTGACCAGTGAAATAACATTGTACATTGTGATAGGATTCCCACCGAGTTAATTAATATATCCATTAACTCACATATTTGTGTTTTGTGGAGTTTATTTGAGAATTTTAATTTCACCTCTTAGCAAATTTTAATTGCACAATACAACATTGTCAACTGTAGTTGCCATGTTATGCATTAGACCCTCAGACCCAGATTCATCTTATAGCTAAAGTTCATTCCTTTTTACCACCTATCCCTACTTCCCTCAATTCCAGACCCTAGCAACCACCATTCTAATCTCTATGAGTTTGACTTTTATTATTTTCTGATTCCACATATAAGCAAACTATATTGTAATTGAATTTTTCTGTCTGGCTTATTTCACTTAGGATAGTGCCCTCCAGTTTCATTCATGTTATCACAAAAGGCAAGTTAATAATATTTAATACCCATATTAATATTCATAAATACATCACATTTCTTTATGAATTCATGCATTGACTGAAATTTAGGTTATTTCTATACCTTTGTGATTAATATTGCAGTGAATGTGGAAATACAGATAACCTCTTTGAGATAGTGATTTCATTATATATATATATACACACACATATATATATATATCCAAGATATAAATATATCTTACCTCCAAGATAATCTCCTTGAGATAGTGATTTCAAGATGTATATATATAGACATATATATATATATGAAGTGGACTTGCTGGATCATGTGGTAGTTCTATTTTTAATTTCTTAAAAATTAAAATAAGAACCTCCATAGTATTAATAGGAACCCCCATAGTATTTTCCACAGAGGTATACTAGTTAAATTCCCACCAACTATTTACCATGATTGCCTTTTCTCTACATCTTCACCAACATTTGTCATCTCTTGTCATTTTGGTAATAATTTTTGAAGGTGTAAGGTGATAAGAAGGTTTTCATTCTGGTTTTGATTTGAGTTTCCCTAAAAAGGCAGAGGAACCAGCGATCAATTGCCAACATCCGCTGGACCATGGAAAAAGCAAGAGAGTTCCAGAAAAACATTCATTTCTGTTTTATTGACGATGCCAAAGCCTTTGACTGTGTGGATCACAATAAACTGTGGAAAATGTTGAAAGAGATGGGAATACCAGACCACCTGATCTGCCTCTTGAGAAATCTGTATGCAGGTCAGGAAGAAACAGTTAGAACTGGACATGGAACAACAGACTGGTTTCAAATAGGAAAAGGAGTCTGTCAAGGCTGTATATTGTCACCCTGCTTATTTAACTTATACGCAGAGTACATCATGAGAAATGCTCGACTGGAAGAACACAAGCTGGAATCAAGATTGCCGGGAGAAATATCAATAACCTCAGATATGCAGATGACACCACCCTTATGGCAGAAAGTGAAGAGGAGCTAAAAAGCCTCTTGATGAAAGTGAAAGAGGAGAGCAAAAACGCTGGCTTAAAGCTCAACATTCAGAGAACGAAGATCATGGCATCCGGCCCTATCACTTCATGGGAAATAGATGGGGAAACAGTGGAAACAGTGTCAGACTTTATTTTTGGGGGCTCCAAAATCACTGCAGATGGTGACGAAGAATTGATGCTTTTGAACTGTGGTGTTGGAGAAGACTCTTGAGAGTCCCTTGGACTGCAAGGAGATCCAACCAGCCCATTCTGAAGGAGATCAGCTCTGGGTGTTCTTTGGAAGGAATGATGCTAAAGCTGAAACTCCAGTACTTTGGCCACCTCATGCAAAGTGTTGACTCATTGGAAAAGACTCTGATGCTGGGAGGGGTTGGGGGCAGGAGGAGAAGGGGACGACAGAGGATGAGATGGCTGGATGGCATCACTGACTCGATGGAAGCGAGTTTGAGTGAACTCCGGGAGTTGGTGATAGATAGGGAGGCCTGGCATGCTGCGGTTCATGGGGTCACAAAGAGTCGGACATGACTGAGCGACTGAACTGAACTGAACTGAACAAACCTCTTGATGAATGTGAAAGAGGAGAGTGAAAAAGTTGGCTTAAAGCTCAACATTCAGAAAATGAAGATTATGGCATCTGGTCCCATCACTTCATAGGAAATAGATGGGGAAACAGTGGAAACAGTGTCAGACTTTATTTTTGGGCTCCAAAAGCACTGCAGATGGTGACTGCAGCCATGAAATTAAAAGACGCTTACTCCTTGGAAGGAAAGTTATGACCAACCTAGATAGCATATTCAAAAGCAGAGACATTACTTTGCCAACAAAGCTCCGTCTAGTCAAGGCTATGGTTTTTCCAATGGTCATGTATGGATGTGAGAGTTGGACTGTGAGGAAAGCTGAGCACTGAAGAATTGATGCTTTTGAACTGTGGTATTGGAGAAGACTCTTGAGAGTCCCTTGGATTGCAAGGAGATCCAACCAGTCCATTCTAAAGGAGATCAACCCTGGGATTTCTTTGGAAGGAATGATGCTAAAGCTGAAACTCCAGTACTTTGGCCACCTCATGAGAAGAGTTGACTCACTGGAAAAGACCCTGATGCTGGGAGGGATTGGGGGCAGGAGGAGAAGGAGACAACAGGATGAGATGGCTGGATGGCATCACTGACTCGATGGACATGAGTTTGAGTGAACTCCGGGACTTGGTGATGAACAAGGAGGCCTGGCATGCTGCAATTCATCAGGTCACAAAGATTTGGACACAACTGTGTGACTGAACTGAACTGAATGATTAGTGATTCTATTTTCTCATGGACCTGTTGGCAATTTGTATGTCTTCCTTGAAAAAAAAGTCTCTTCAGATTCTCTATTTTTAAATTGGATTATTTGGTTTATTTGCTAATGAGTTGTGTGCCTTCCTTATATATTTTAGATATCAACTTCTAACCAGACATGCGGTTTGCAAATGTTTTCTCTCATTCCATAAGTTGCCTTATTGTTGATGGTTTCCTTATTGTTGATGGTTTCCTTTGCTGGGCAGAAGCTTTTTAGTTTGATGTAGTCCCATTTGTTGTTGTTGTTGTTTTGCTTCTGTTGACTTCTGGTTTTGGCATCAAATCTAAAAGAATTATTGCTAAGACCAGTGTCAAAGAGCTTACCCTCTGTGTTTACTTCTAGGACTTTTAAGTTTTTAGACCTTATGTCCAAATCTTTATCAAACATTTGAAATTGATTTTTCTATATGGTGTAAGATAGGGATCAGTTTCCTTCTTTTGCATGTGGATATCCAGTTTTCCTGGCAGCCCAGATGGTAAAAAATCTGACTGCAATGCAGGAGACCTGGGTTCAATCTGTGGGTAATTGGGAAGATCCCCTGGAGAAGGGCATGACATCCCACTCTAGTATTCCTGCCTGGAAAATCCCCATGGAGAGAGGAGCCTGGGGGGCTACAGTAAATGGGGTCACAAAGAGTCAGACTTGACTGATTAAGCACAGAACATCCAGTTTTGCCAGTACCATTTCTCAAAAAGACTATCCTTTCTTCATTGTATATTCCTGGCTCCTTTGTTGACAATTAATTGCATGCATTTTTTTCTGGTTTTTCTCTTCTGTTCAATGATCTTCGTATCTCTTTTTTATGGCAAAACTACCTTATTTTTATTACTTTAACTTGTAATATTCTTTGAAATCAGAAATTATGCTTCCTTCAGCTTTGTTCTTCTTTCTCAAGATTGCTTTGGCTATTGGGGATCATTTGCGGTTTCATTTGCTGTCTGATCATTCTTAATATTCCAATTAAACCAAGAAAGCTGCTAGGATGGCATAATATATTGATAATATTATACAAACACATGTATATTAGGATTTGATGTTAAAAGTTAGTAAGACATTAGCAAAGATACATGATGTTAATATTAAGATAAACTGTTAACATGTTGACTTTTATTTCAAACCAGTGTAAGACAACTGGTATTTGATGTCTGTTTTACTGATGCAATAACTAAGATGGCCAAAAAAAAAAAAAAAATCTAGAACATCTCTGGCTGTACAGAAATAATAGAAGTGGATGAAATGCCAGCACACTAAACAAACTGCACAAAGCACAATCATTTCAAGACCCTTGAAATAATTACACTTGATAATCCTTATGTCTGGAAGCTTACTAATCACTTAGACTTCTAGGCACAAAAAGAAAGAAAATTCTCCTTTGGGGCTTTTAAAATGTGGTTTCTGGCTAATACAGAGAGTTTCTAGCTCTAAATTGCCCCAAAAAAACAAACAAAAACTAAAAAGTTATAGCTATAATATATTATTATTCTGACCTAAGAGCAGCATATTAGCACTGCTACTAATGAGAAAAATGGAACCAGTTTGAATCATTTATTAATCTTGACTAATAGCAAGAATTTTGAGGCCTAGGCAAAAGATAGTTCTTTTATTTCCTAGTTCTACATGTTAATGTAGTGATACAACATTTAGATATATATTACCTCATGTAACCCTTAGAATCTACTGAAATTTATTTTGGCCCTAACTGAACGTTATATATGACCTTTGCTTTACACTGGGAATAGGCAATTAGGGCCCTTGTTTCCATCTATTTTAATTTTATTTCACTATTCCACCTCAGAAAGGTTTAAAACATATTTAAGTGCCTGACGTACATAACCCTATACTCTTTTGATTAATATGTTGGCAGTTTTACAAAATGTTTGTTTTTAATTACCAAAAGGAACCAATCCATATTAAAAATTAAATGGTTACATTTTTTAAAGCTCTGCTGCTTATTAAGCTAGAGTTAGCCATAAAAACGTTTTTGGCTTCCCTACAACAGAAGATTTATCTAAGCTACACTATTAAAAAATCCATTTAGGCTGTCAACAACTATGTCAAATATCAACTGAATATGATTTAAAGCTTCAAAGCCATAAAAGAGAAATATTCCTTGGACTACTGTAGAATCTGTATGGTTTCAAAGAATCAGAAGAGAGTGACAGGCTGGCACAAAGACAAGAAGATGATTAACAGTTACCTAGGGTACCAGAGCGCTGGTCATACCCTCCTGTGCGTGCCTGTTGTCTGGCCCAGCCAGACTATGACCTCCACTTCCCCTGATTCTGTTTCCTCTGTGTATGCATTCCTGCTGAGTTCCTATGCCAGTTCACCTTTGCAATTATGGCTTTATTAGTCTCATTTTAAGTATATTTTGTATTGTAATCCCATTTCTCTTTTCCCCTAGGATCCATTTCTTCTGTCAAATACAGAACCATTGATCATTTGCCACAATTTGGAGGGAAAATAAGTGATAAGAATTTGATTTCAGTCCTTAGAGAGCTCACAAGCTAGCAATCACCTGGTAAAACTATTGAGGAAAAGCTAGGCCATGAATAAACCTTTGCAATGTCACCTTTTCAACTTCCTTTATTCCTAAATTCCTCTAAATACATTATTTAACCTTCACAGTCTCTTATTTCCATAGGCCAAAATTATTAGTCCTTATTCATACATAAGCAAAGTAACAAGCCTTGACCTTCAAACTATTGCCATACCCATTAAGTAAGTAGCTATATAATAACAAACATGAATGTATTATCTTAGAAATTATATTCTTTGACTTAGTGAAATCAATAACACTTACTCCATTTTCTATTAGACTTCAACATCTTTTCAAGGAGTGAAATTTAACATTTTGGCAGTAATTTCATATATATACAAGAAAGTAAACTGAAACAAAATTCAATAATTTTTATGTATGTAGAAATAAAGTACTGCAAATTTAGTATTTACAGCTGAACTGCCCTTGTGAAATAGAAATATTTACTTAATGATGGTTTTCAGTACTTTCTCCCTAATGTATTATAAAAACTAAGATATGCCTACTATTAAAGCATTATACTTCAAGCACCTTTCATACTGGCTGAATAAAGATCTGTTGATACAGATATCAAGGTCATAACAATGGTGTCCTCTTTTCAGAAGAGCTTGAATTCACAGTGAGGTGTTCTAACAATGAGAATTATTCTATATGTCTTGCTGCCTCTAGCCCCTTGCTCCAGAGGTGGCTGGAAACTCAAGTTGGGTTGAGTCAGTCCAGATAACTAAATCCTAAGAATTTACTATTTTGAACCCAGAGGCAGGGAAGGGAAAACGGAAGTTTAGAAGACTGAATCATATCAATGATAATATTTTCCAAAACAGCCTGTGGCTGGCAATTGCTTAGACCACTGATACTGCTGTGATCACAAAACTTTAAAACTATCAATCATTCACCTCTTTCAGGAGGGCAAAGATTTATCACAGTATCCTTCCAACATTTTGTCTACTGTATTTTTGAGTTAACAGGAAAGAATTGCTTTGAGAATATAATAAAAATAGTAGACTTTTAGAGCTGAAAGTGATCTCGATTATTTCATTCACATTTGCCATAATAGGAAACTGGGGCATAGTGAGAATAGCACTTGGCCTCAATTTTTGAAAAATATGAGTGTATTTATATATGTGGGCTTCTCTGGTGGCTCAGTGGTAAAGAATCCATTGGCCAACGCAGGGGACACAGATTTGATCCCTGGGTCTGGAAGATTTTCTGGAGGAGGAAATGGCAACCTACTCTGCCCATGGGTTTTCCTGCCTGGGAAATCCCATGGACAGAGGAACTTGGTGGGCTACAGTCCATGGGGTTACAAAAGAGCTGAACATGACTTAGTGACTAAACAACAGCAACATATACATATATACACGTGTATATATATATACATTTATATTTAAATTAACATTTTCTTCCTCACTACATTATGATGACAAAACACTAGCATATTTAACCTTTCAAATAATATTATCCACAGATTGATATAATTTGTTGTTTTAATTGAAAAATGGACTTCATATGATGATAAAATATTACCTCCCTGGATTTAAATTGCTGGCAACAGCATTTGAAAAGTGGCATTTGTCCTATGTTTGAGACAGCATATAGACTTGGTTGAAAATTTGTCAATCTGCTTCTGATGTTCATCAGATATAACCTTTTATGTCCAGTGTTGACAAAATTGCCACCATTTTAAATTTAAGAAGGCAAAATACATGCTATTATTTTGTGAGAGTAAAAGAAAAACATAATTATGTTTGGCATTGCATAGAATGTATCTAATAAGAGAAACTGTCTCCAACGAGAGCTTAGAGGGAGTGAAGCTGGCAGAATTGTACGAAGAGGTTTTTCTCTTATTTGTTTTCTTGAATTTTGTAATACATGTTCAGTTCAGTTCAGTTCAGTCGCTCAGTCGTGTTCGACTCTTTGCGACCCCATGAATTGCAGCACGCCAGGCCTCCCTGTCCATCACCATCTGCCGGAGTTCACTCAAACTCATGTCCATCGAGTCAGTGATGCCATCCAGCCATCTCATCCTCTGTCATCCCCTTCTCTTCCTGCCCCCAATCCCTCCCAGCATCAGGGTCTTTTCCAATGAGTCAACTCTTCTCATGAGGTGGCCAATGTACTGGAGTTTCAGCCTTAGCATCAGTCCTTCCAAAGGAATCCCAGGGTTGATCTCCTTCAGAATGGACTGGTTGGATCTCCTTGCAGTCCAAGGGACTCTCAAGAGTCTTCTCCAACACCACAGTTCAAAAGCATCAATTCTTTGGCACTCAGCTTTCTTCACAGTCCAACTCTCACATCCATACATGACCACTGGAAAAACCATAGCCTTGATGAGACAGACCTTTGTTGACAAAGTAATGTCTCTGCTTTTGAATATGCTGTCTAGGTTGGTCATAACTTTCCTTCCAAGGAGTAAGCATCTTTTAATTTCATGACTACAGTCACCATCTGCAGTGATTTTGGAGCCCCCAAAAATAAAGTCTGACACTGTTTCCACTGTTTCCCCATCTATTTCCCATGAAGTGATGGGACCAGATGCCATGATCTTCGTTTTCTGAATGTTGAGCTTTAAGCCAACTTCTTCACTCTCCTCTTTCACTTTCATCAAGAGGCTTTTTAGTTCCTCTTCACTTTCTGCCATAAGGGTGGTGTCATCTGCATATCTGAGGTTATTGATATTTCTCCTGGCAATCTTGATTCCAGCTTGTGGTTCTTCCAGCCCAGCGTTTCTCATGATGTACTCTGCATATAAGTTAAATAAGCAGGGTGACAATATACAGTCTTGACGTACTCCTTTTCCTCTTTGGAACCAGTCTGTTGTTCCATATCCAGTTCTAACTGTTGCATGTACATATTACCAAATCCTAAAAGAAATGAAGTTCATCAAGAAAAACAAGTGTGTGAGAACAGCTAAGAAAATTGTAATAAAATGACAAAAATATGAGAGGGGGCTTTATTATCAAATGTTACAGTAATCTGTAAAGTTACTAAGAGAGCATATTATTAAGCATGTTATTAAGAGAGTATGTTACCCGAGATAAATAGAAAACTAACTAGGTAGCATGGAATGAAGAATCCAGAGAGAGGAGTTTAATACATGGTTTTCAAAGGAGGATATCAAGCTTTGAAAGCATTTACTAAAACTTGATGGGACAATTAACTGTCAGTTTGGAAGAAAAATAACACACCCTGTGACAAAAGTAAATCCCAAGTGGATTTAATACATAAGTATCAACAACAAAAGAGTGATAAAAGTACTAGAAAAAATGATATGATATCACTTTCATTACTTTGGACATGTTAATCTATACCATGAATAAGTGTCTTAAAAAGCACATAAAAACTAAAGAATATAGAGGAAAAAATATACAAGCAGAACTTAATAGAATAAAAACAATATTACAATAGAGGTTCAATCAAGAACAACAGAAGCTTGTCCTTTGATAAAAAACTATGACATGCACAGTCTTCTAATGAGAATAATGAAGAAAAAAATGAAAAAAGACATTTGGAAATGGAGTGTAATTAGGGATATAATAAAGGATAAAAGGTAGAAAACAAAGAAATACTCATCAATATTAAAATATGTAATACAAAAAATAGAAAATTCCTAGAAAAAAAATCTTCCCAAAAGTGACTCAAAAAGCATGAAAAAAATAAATAAATAAAACCTGAAGTTTTCTATATTAATTAGTTAAGCTTTTTAACTGAAAATCTTCTTACCAAGATGGCACCAGTCTATATCAACTTTTTAGGAAAATTCCACCAAATATTTTTGGAACAGATAATTGACAACACGTATAGTCTCAACCATATAAAGAAGAAAATCTTCCCAAACTATGTTAAGACTAAAGGTATTACAGTGCCAGATGGTATTATATAAACTTCCTGCTGCTGCTGCTATGTCACTTCAGTCGTGTTCAACTCTGTGAGACCCCATAGATGGCAGCTCACCAGGCTCCTCCATCCCTGGGATTCTCCAGGCAAGAACACTGGAGTGGGTTGCCATTTCCTTCAAAGCATGAAAGTGAAAAGTGAAAGTGAAGACGCTCAGTCATGTCCAACTCTCAGCAACCCCACAGACTGCAGCCTACCAGGCTCCTCCATCCATGGGATTTTCCAGGCAAGAGTACTGGAGTGGGCTGCCATTGCCTTCTCCGATATAAACTGCCACTTATATGCAGATAAAATATCCCAAACAAAACATTAGCGTACAATCTAACATGATATAAAGATAATACTAATAGATAATCACCAAGTTAGGTTACCCAAGAAATAAAGGGTTTCAACACTAGAAAATTTCTAAATTTCATTTAAATATTAACAGAGAAAGGAGGAAGGAACAAGGAAAAGATCATCTCACTAGGTACAGAAAACCTGCTGGAATATTAAAAAAATAATGAAAACTAGCAAACTTGAGACAGAAGAGAACACTCTCACCTATCAAAGTTATCTATTAAAAAAAGAAAAAGAAAAAAACGTACAGCAATAATCTGACTGAATTATAAAAAGAGGCTAGGGGCAAGACTAAAGTGCCTACATTTTGATGGACTTGCTAGACCCTACTCATAGACTCAGAGAGAGTCCTTAGGAAGCCTTCTCCCTCTTTCCACCTCCAAGATACTGTTGGCAGCTTGAAAATGACCATGGTAAGGGCTTCCCAGATGACTCTGATCGTAAAGAATCTGCCTGCAATGCAAAAGATTGCCTGCATTGCAGGAGACCTGGGTTTAATCCCTTGGTCAGGAGGATCTGCTGGAGAAGTAAATGGCAACCCACTCTGGAACTCTTGCCTGGAAAATCCCATGGACAGAGGAGCCTGGCAGACTACAGACCATGGGGTCGCAAGAGTCACACATGACTTAACAACTAAACCACCACCAAAAATCATTTGTATCCCTGAAAATGGCAAATCCTACAAATCAAGGACTTCAGGGTAGAGGGTGAGGGGAAGGTGGGGCTCCATAGGAGGAAGCTTGTTTGTCAGAACATGGCCGAGTAGAGGGCTAAGAACAATTAAAGAAGAAAAACAAAAAAAATGAGATAGCAATGGGAGTGGGCGAAATAGAACAATCATTACTTAATGGTGTTATGATTGCCCACAGAGAACACACAACAAAGTACAGGTGTAATTATAATTAAAAATAGGATTTAGCAAGTTTTTTGAGCGCAAGAAAAATACCTGAAAAGAAATGAACTACAGATAAAGTATCAGCATATAATCAATTTTGGAAATACTTCTTTGAGTGAAGAAAGCAAGATACAGAAGGATGCAAACAGTACAAGTCCATGTTTTCAGAGTTCAAACACAAGCAGAATTCAGCGCCATGTCTAGGAGTACATACGTACGTGCTAAAGTTACATTTTTGAAAAACAGCAAGAAATGAGAAAAGAAATAAATTTCCAGATGATTATCTCTGTGGAGTGGGAACAGGTAACAAGGTATATTTAGGAAAGAGCACACAGAGACCTTTCATAGGAAAAATTAATGGAAAAACATTTGTAACAAATATAACAGATCTATGTTGAGCCACAAATATAGATATCCAAATCATTAGATACAAATCAATACAAAAAGTAAGATAGTCTAATTCAAAAATGGGCAAAGATTATGTAGCAATGGTTTTTCCACTAAAATATTAAGTAAATACCAGTTAAATATTTTTACCCATCATTGTTAAAAATTTTTTAATATTTTGAAATGTATTATTGAAGAAAAGATCCTCTCAAGAACTGTTAATGAGAATACAAACTTGGTAGAGTCTTGTTTAGTAGGTAAATTTGCTTTTTGCTCAATAATTCCACTTACAAAATTATGCTCTATAGTGAAAAAACAGTGTTAAGTGTATACCTCTGTGTGTACATTCATTGCACCATTGATTGTAATGGATTAAAAACAAAATCCTACATGTCTGTCAATAAAGAGATAATTAAGTAGAATAGAAGATTATTATGTAAGCTATTAAAATTAATGAGAGAACTATGTATGTTGATCTGAAACAATGTCACCGATATTGGAAGTGGGAAATCCTGGTAGGGATGCAGAGTTAACAGGAATGATCTTTGAGGCCTGGGGTATATATTTATGCTTCTAAATAAATTTTATATATAATACATATACATATTTTCTTATATTTATAATATATATTTAAGTAAAATTTATGTAAATGTTCAAATTTGAAATTCATATAGAAAGCTGGATAATGTGGCACTACATGAATTCATTTCAGTTCAGTTCAGTTCAGTCACTGAGTTGTGTCCAACTCTTTGTGACCCCATGAATCGCAGCACGCCAGGCCTCCCTGTCCATCACCAACTCCCGGAGTTCACTCAAACTCATGTCCATCGAGTCAGTGATGCCATCCAGCCATCTCATCCTCTATCGTCCCCTTCTCCTCCTGCCCCCAAACCCTCTCAGCATCAGAGTCTTTTCCAATGAGTCAATTCTTCTCATGAGGTGGCCAAAGTACTGGAGTTTCAGCTTTAGCATCATTCCTTCCAAAGAAATCCCAGGGTTGATCTCCTTCAGAATGGACTGGTTGGATCTCCTGCAGTCCAAGGGACTCTCAAGAGTCTTCTCCAACACCACAGTTCAAAAGCATCAATTCTTCAGCAATCAGCTTTCTTCACAGTCCAACTCTCACATGCATATATGACCACAGGAAAAACCATAGCCTTGACAAATGGACCTTTGCTGGCAAAGCGATGTCTCTGCATTTGAATATGCTATCTAGGTTGGTCAAATTTTCCTTCCAAGGAGTAAGCGTCTTTTAATTTGATGGCTGCAGTCACCATCTGCAGTGATTTTAGAGCCCCCAAAAATAAAGTCTGACACTGTTTCCACTGTTTCCCCATCTATTTCCCATGAAGTGATGGGACGAGATGCCATGATCTTCATTTTCTGAATGTTGAGCTTTAAGCCAACTTTTTCACTCTCCTCTTTCACTTTCATCAAGAGGCTTTTTAGTTCCTCTTCACTTTCTGCCATAAGGGTGGTGTCATCTGCATATCTAGAGTTATTGATATTTCTCCCGGCAATCTTGATTCCAGCTTGTGGTTCTTCTAGCCCAGTGTTTCTCATGACGTACTCTGCATATAAGGTAAATAAGCAGGGTGGCAATATACAGTCTTGACGTACTCCTTTTCCTCTTTGGAACCAGTCTGTTGTTCCATGTCCAGTTCTAACTGTTGCTTCCTGACCTGCATACAAGTTTCTCAAGAGGCAGTTCAGGTGTTTTGGTATGCCCATCTCTTTCAGAATTTCCACAGTTTATTGTGATCCACAGAGTCAAAGGCTTTGACATGGTCAATAAAGCAGAAATAGATATTTTTCTGAAACTCTCTTGCTTTTTCGATTACCTTGTCATAAAAGAATGCCCTAGTAGAATAATTTGGAAGGAAGAATATTAATTTCTTAGACATAGCCCAGTTTAAAGAATGTAGACAAATGTTAATGATGGATGTAATAGGACACACAGCTACGTGGCTAGAAACACCTGAAGGGAATGATTGTCTGTTGTGCCCGCAGAGGGTTTCTAGGTAGAAAAACCTAGGCAGGCAGCACACGTGCTCATCCCTTCACTGACTGGTCTCCAGAAGGCTGGAGGAAGGCGCTGGATGAATCCATGAATTCTTCCAGCCAAGCCATTCCCTCCTTTTGCCTAACTCCCATCACTAAAGTGACACACCCACATCACACATCATTCAGTGTTAAATCTGAGGGTGGAACAAACCCAAATCTTATCTTGTCTGCACATAATGTCTTCTGCTTATACATTTCTTTTACATTGACGCATTTTATCTGCAGACTTCATGATTGTATTTGAAAAGCTTTCTTATAATTAATCTTTTACTGACAGTTTTGTTTTTATTATTTCTGTGATCTTTCAAATACTAAATTTATAAAGGTCTTATAACTGTGTGAGTAGGGCAGGATTCATAAGAATGTGGCGTCTCAGTATCAGTTACTTTTCACCATTATCTTATTGAAGTTAGTACCACGTAAGGCGAAAATATATTAAAAACAGAGACATTACTTTGCCAACAAAGGTCCATCTAGTCAAGGCTATGGTCTTTCCAGTGGTCATGTGTGGATGTGAGAGTTGGACTGTGAAGAAGGCTGAGCACTGAAGAATTGATGCTTTTGAACTGTGGTGTTGGAGAAGACTCTTGAGAGTCCCTTGGACTGCAGGAGATCCAACCAGTCCATTCTGAAGGAGATCAGCCCTGGGATTTCTTTGGAAGGAATGATGCTGAAGCTGAAACTCCAGTACTTTGGCCACCTCATGCGAAGAGCTGACTCATTGGAAAAGATCCTGATCCTGGGAGGGATTGGGGGCAGGAGGAGAAGGGGACGACCGAGGATGAGATGGCTGGATGGCATCACCAACTCGATGGACATGAGTTTGAGTGAACTCCAGGAGTTGGTGATGGACAGGGAGGCCTGGCATGCTGTGATTCTTGGGGTCCAAAGAGTCGGACACGACTGAGTGACTGAACTGAACTGAACTGGAGAGGTAAATAGAAAAGTAGGAAACAGAAGAGTCTCCAGGAAACTGTCGACCGTGCTTATTGGGGCTATAGTTTGTTTTCATCCTGCCACTAATGTATCACTGGATTAGGTAATGCAACCTTCTCCTGGTTATTTAGTCATATTTCTCTCAGAAGAGCCTGAATATAAAGTCAGTTAAAAATTCAGGAGGCTGGAAGGTAACCATAGATTTTTAAACCCACAGCTGTGGTAATTTATCCTCTCAGGAAAGATATACTAGTTAGGATGGTATTATAAATGGAAAACTGAGGGGAGGGAGCCATTTGAGTCTGAATAACTCTGAAACCAAGCAATAACTTCACAAATAGAAATTTCAGATGAAAAAGATTTATGTATCAGAGAGGAATGAAGTGAAATAGATATTCTAAATGCAGTACAAAATTTTCCATGAGAAGATAATGCTGAGGTCACATACTGTGTGAAATCAGTGAAGCTGATCCGTTGTTTTTAAGTTTGCCCTGCTGCTCCTTTCTGTGGCACTACTTCTTTTTCCTCCCCACCTAGAGTTTCAGGGTCTGCCTCTCTGTGGCTCTTCTTTCTGTTTATAAACTTAGGCTACTGATTGTGTTGTTGTTCAGTCACTCAGTCGTGTCCAACTCTTTGCAACCCCATGGACTGCAGTGCGCCAAGCTTCCCTGTCCTTCACTATGTCCTGGAGTTTGCTCAAACTCATGTCCGTTGAGTCAATGATGCCATCCAAATACTGAAGTGAGTTGCTTATTCACAGGCTACTCCCAAATACAATATTTAGTCCCGATCACTCTATTATATTCTCTACAAAGTGTAAAGACAGGTCAGAATCCAGTATTGAAAAACACACTAAAAGCCATATAGCTGTCATCCTGTAACAGTCGTGTCCGACTCTTTGCGACCCCATGGACTATAACCTATCAGGCTCCTCTGTCCATGGGATTTTCCAGGCAATCGTACTGGAGTGGATTGCCATTTCCTTCTCCAGCGGATCTTCCTGACCCAGGGATTAAACCCAGGTCTCCCACATTGTAGACAGACGCTTTACCGTCTGAGCCACCAGGGAAGTCCTCCTAAAGAAACTGCTCCCAATACACCTGAATCCATCCTCTGACCGAGCATTTCACAATTAAAAAAAATTATTTCTTATACTGTTCAGAAATTGACTTTCTGAAACTTCTGTACACCTATTTCATTTGATCTCTAGGGTCCATAAAAAAAATAAGTGTTATGTCCTCTCCACATGACAAAACATCAAATGTCAAAACTAATGACCACAGCTAATACACTGTACTGCTGGCTAACCAGCCTAATTTTTCAAGCATTCTTCATATGGCATCGTTCAGAGTAAATACAGCAGATTGCAAAGTACCGGTCACAGCTTCTTCCTGCGCAGGCCTTTGTAACTTGTCACAAGAAGAGAGGGATATAGTTGCTCCACCACTTTGAATCCAAGTTGGCCTTGTAGCCTGCTTTGACCAATAAAATATGATAGAAGTAAAATTACGAGAGGGTTAAATATAACTTCAAAGAGGTCTCATTGCCTCTAGTCTCGCTTTCTTGGAATCTGAGACATCCCTGTGAGGAAGCCTGGGGTGATCTCCCTGAGGGTGAGAGTGGCTCAGCTGTCAGTCACCAGCATTCTGAAGACACCTAAAGGAGCTCTCCAGTCCCAGTCTAGAGACCAGATGACTGTAGTTGCATGAATGACCCCAGACAAGACCAGCAGAAGAACTGCCTGGCTGAGCCTAGCTCAAATTGCTAATTTCCGGAATCATGAACAGATGAAATGACTGTTGTTTGAAACCACAAAGTTCTGGTGTGGTTTGTTACCTACCAATAAATATTTGTTGTTGTTGTTGTTCAGTCGCTCATTCATGTTGGAACCTTTGTGAGCCCTTGGGTTATAGCCTGCCACACTCCTCAGTCCATGGGATTACCCCAGGAAGAATACTAGAGTGGAGGGCCATTTCCTCCTCCAGGGGATCTTCCAGACCCAGGGTTAACCCAAGCCTCCTGTGGCTCCTGCATTTCCAGGTAGATTCTGGTGGCACAGCAGTAAACAATCTGCCTGCCGATGTAGCAAGCCTCAAGAAACTTGGGTTCAATCCCTGGGTCAGAAACATCCCTTGGAGTAGGAAATGGCAACCCACTCCAGTATTCTTTCCTGGGAGATCCCATGGACAGAGAAGCCTGGCAGGATATAGTCCATGGAGTGGAAAAAGCCTCAAAAATGACTGAGTGACTGGGCACACGGCACACTGATCAGGGAAATAACTGATACAGTAAATTGCTTATTCCATTACTTCATCCTTGAAATATCTGTCCCTTGAAAGTATGATACAGAATACAGTATCCCATTTCCAATATGACTAAAGCAGAGTAGATTAAAGTTAGCCTCTTTGTTCCCCATAATCCATTTCATTTGTCAACATATTAAAATTGCTCTAAATTATAATAGTATCACATTTTCTGATCCCTATTGCAGCCATTCTTTATGTATAAAAGAACTACAGACTAGAAAATATTAAAATATGCTCGACACTTTGGTGAATTTCTTTAAAAATATTTATAATTGCCTCAAATTTTTCTTTTGTTGTTTCTTTGATAATTTAACTTCCTTCTCGTTTGTGTCTTTCTAAAAAACTCTCTTTCTTGGATGTTGGTCATTTCAGATCAATCCTCTGATTTTTTTTATTTTTCACTTTTTTGCGTCTTTATTCTAATTTATGAGATTTTCTCTTTTATCTTTCTACCTTTGATTTATAGTCACTGTCAGACTTTTATAATAGCATTCTGTTCCCATTTTGGAGATGTAATAAATATTGTTATCTCTTTGATGCTATTAAATGTAAGTTTTCTTCTATCTCCTGTGTGAGGTCTGTTTCTTCCAGTTTCCTGTTTTTGTGTTTTCTTTTTTGTTTGTAATGTTTTATTTGGTGTCTTCTTTTTATGGAGATTTTCTTGCAATAATTGGTGATCTTTAGCTGACAAACCACATACAATAATAAAATGCTGGAAAGCTGAGAGGAGCTCTGGGGGCTGGGAGGGGAGTTTGTAGAAGAAAGATGGAGAAATATTTTTTTGGTCTCAACTTACTAATTGATGAATCAAAGGTGGTTTTAATCATTCCACAAGGTTGTCATTGAGAGTAAAATAGTACATATGTGTTTAAAAGGCTTGTCTTAGCACTTGATGCATTCTAAATGTTTACCTAATATTGAATAATTCTTCTTTTCCAATAATTCTAATGATCTTTAGCCTGAGCTCTAGGACCCAGATTTTTCATTGTTTGATGTTTTATTCTCACCATGTCATTCCAGGATGTCATAATCCACATGCCCTTAACTTGAGGTTCAAGAATTTGAGTGATTGAGACTCCCATATATTAAGATGCAGTGGGTTGAGATTCTAACTTGTTTTCCAGGATTATTAGTTCCTCAGGAGAAGTCTCCTTGGGTTTATGGCTGGTGTTCTAAGAGCCAGATAAGCAAGGAAGCTTCAAAGATTTCAAATTCACTATTCTTGTAACTACTTCCTTGTTTTCTGTCCCATTCTTCTCCAGCTCCCCATCAGAATGGAGAGCCTAGAGCCCTAAGCTTCTCAGGTTCACTCAGTTCAGTTCAGTTCAGTCGCTCAGTTGTGTCCAACTCTTTGCAACTCCATGAATCACAGCACGCCAGGCCTCCCTGTCCATCATCATCTCCCAGAGTTCACTCAGACTCACGTCCATCGAGTCAGTGATGCCATCCAGCCATCTCATCCTCGGTCGTCCACTTCTCCTCCTGCCCCCAATCCCTCCCAGCATCAGAGTCTTTTCCAATGAGTCAACTCTTCGATGAGATGGCCAAAGTACTGGAGTTTCAGCTTTAGCATCATTCCTTCCAAAGAAATCCCAGGGTTGATCTTCTTCAGAATGGACTGGTTGGATCTCCTTGCAGTCCAAGGGACTCTCAAGAGTCTTCTCCAACACCACAATTCGAAAGCATCAATTCTTCAGTGCTCAGCCTTCTTCAGAGTCCAACTCTCACATCCATATATGACCACAGGAAAAACCATAGCTTTGACTAGATGGACCTTAGTCGGCAAAGTAATGTCTCTGCTTTTGAATATGCTATCTAGGTTGGTCATAACTTTTCTTCCAAGGAGTAAGCATCTTTTAATTTCATGGCTGCAATCACCATCTGCAGTGACTTTGGAGCCCCCCCAAATAAAGTCTGACACTGTTTCCACTGTTTCCCCATCTATTTCCCATGAAGTGATGGTATCGGATGCCATGATCTTCGTTTTCTGAATGTTGAGCTTTAAGCCAACTTTTTCACTCTCCTCTTTCACTTTCATCAAGAGGCTTTTTAGTTCCTTTTCACTTTCTGCCATAAGGGTAATGTCATCTGCATATCTGAGATTATTGATATTTCTCCCGGCAATCTTGATTCCAGCTTGTGCTTCTCCCAGTCCAGAGTTTCTCATGATGTACTCTGCATATAAATTAAATAAGCAGGGTGACAATATATAGCCTTGACATACTCCTTTTCCTATTTGTAACCAGTCTGTTGTTCCATGTCCAGTTCTAACTCTTGCTTCCTGACCTGCATATAGGTTTCTCAAGAGGCAGGTCAGGTGGTCTGGTATGCCCATCTCTTTCAGAATTTACCACAATTTATTGTGTTCCACACAGTCAAAGGCTTTGGCATAGTCAATAAAGCAGAAATAGATGTTTTTCTGGAACTCTCTTGCTTTTTCCATGATCCAGCGGATGTTGGCAATTTGATCTCTGGTTCCTCTGCCTTTTCTAAAACCAGCTTGAACATCAGGGAGTTCATGGTTCATGTATTGCTGAAGCCTGGCTTGGAGAATTTTGAGCATTACTTTACTAGCATGTGAGATGAGTGCAATTGTGTGGTAGTTTGAGCATTTTTTGGCATTGCCTTTCTTTGGGATTGGAATGAAAACTGACCTTTTCCAGTCCTGTGGCCACTGCTGAGTTTTCCAAATTTGCTGGCATACTGAGTGTAGCACTTTCACAGCATCATCTTTCAGGATTTGAAACAGCTCAACTGGAATTCCATCACCTCCACTAGCTTTTTTCATAGTGATGCTTTCTAAGGCCCACTTGACTTCACTTTCCAAGATGTCTGGCTCTAGATTAGTGATCACATCATCACGATTATCTGGGTCGTGAAGATCTTTTTTGTACAGTTCTTCTGTGTATTCTTGCCACCTCTTCTTAATATCTTCTGCTTCTGTTAGGTCCAGACCATTTCTGTCCTTTATCAAGCCCATCCTTGCATGAAAAGTTCCCTTGGTATCTCTAATTTTCTTGAAGAGATCGCTAGTCTTTCCCTTTATGTTGTTTTCCTCTATTTCTTTGCATTGATCACTGAAGAAGGCTTTCTCATCTCTTCTTGCTATTCTTTGGAACTCTGCATTCAGATGCTTATATCTTTCCTTTTCTCCTTTGCTTTTTGCCTCTCTTCTTTTCACAGCTATTTGTAAGGCCTCCCCAGACAGCCATTTTGCTTTTTTGCATTTCTTTTCCATGGGGATGGTCTTGATCCCTGTCTCCTGTACAATGTCACGAACCTTCGTCCATAGTTCCTCAGGCACTCTATCTATCAGATCTAGGCCCTTTAATCTGTTTCTCACTTCCACTGTATAATCATAAGGGATTTGATTTAGGTCATACCTGAATGGTCTAGCGGTTTTCCCTACTTTCTTCAATTTAAGTCTGAATTTGATAATAAGGAGTTCATGATCTGAGCCACGGTCAGCTCCTGGTCTTGATTTTGTTGACTGTATAGAGCTTCTCCATCTTTGGCTGCAGAGAATATAATCAATCTGACTTCGGTGTTGACCATCTGGTGATGTCCATGTGTAGAATCTTCTCTTGTGTTGTTGGCAGAAGGTGTTTGCTATGACCAGTGCATTTTCTTGGCAAAACTCTATTAGTCTTTGCCCTGCTTCATTCCGCATTCCAAGGCCAAATTTGCCTGTTACTCCAGGTGTTTCTTGACTTCCTACTTTTGCATTCCAGTCTCCTATAATGAAAAGGATATTTTTGGGGGGTGTTAGTTCTAAAAGGTCTTGTAGGTCTTCATAAAACCGTTCAACTTCAGCTTCTTCAGGGTTACTGGTTGGGGCATAGACTTGGATAACTGTGATATTGAATGGTTTGCCTTGGAAACGAACAGAGATCATTCTGTCATTTTTGAGATTGCATCCAAGTACTGCATTTCAGACTCTTCTGTTGACCATGATGGCTACTCCATTTCTTCTGAGGGATTCCTGCCTGCAGTAGTGGATATAATGGTCATCTGAGTTAAATTCACCCATTCCAGTCCATTTTAGTTCGCTGATTCCTAGAATGTTGACGTTCACCCTTGCCATCTCTTGTTTGACCACTTCCAATTTGCTTTGATTCATGAACCTGACATTCCAGGTTCCTATGCAATATTGCTCTTAACAGCATCCGATCTTGCTTCTATCACCAGTCACATCCACAAGTAAATGTCCATTTCCTACTAATTACAGAGACACTGAAGGAACGTGAGTCTGTGAGAGAGTTGAGACCACAGCAGTAGAGTGAAGGCAACTACACTTTTCATATGCAAACTTGAAACCAAAATTTGCTTCCATGCCTCATATCTTTACTTCCTTGTCTATTTGCCTTGATGCTGGCCTTCAAAGTGCTGAGTCTCCCTAATATTTTGCAGTTTGGGGTTTAGATCAGCCAATCTCTCTTCCAGGCCCTCCTCCTCTAGTACTAAGCCTCCTCCACTAATCTAAGTCACCACCACTCCTTCTGCTTCCCATCTTAGAAACATACAATTAGAATTTTGGTCCCTCATTTCACTCCAGTTCTCTGTAACCTTGTGGGTTTATACCTTTTTAAATTCTTTTCTTTTTTTTAAATTGAAGTGTAGTTGCTGTTCAATATTATTTGTTTCAAATGGACAGTACAGTGAATCACAATTTTTAAAGGTTATAATCCATTTATAGTTACTATAAAACATTGGCTATATCCCTTGTGTTGTATAATATATCTTTGTGGCTTATTTTGTGCCTAATAATTTATACCTCTTCATCTCCTCCTCTGATACTGCCCCTCCTCCACCTCACTGCTGCTGCTAAGTCACTTCAGTCGTGTCCAACTCTGTGAGACCCCATAGATGGCAGCCCACCAGGCTTCCCTGTCCCTGGTATTCTCTAACAAGAACACTGGAGTGGGTTGCCATTTCCTTCTCCAATGCATGAAAGTATAAAGTGAAAGTGAAGTTGCTCAGTCATGTCTGACTCTTAGTGACCCCATGGACTGCAGCCTACGAGGCTCCTCCGTTCATGGATTTTCCAGGCACTGGTAACCACTAACTTGTACTCTCCATCTGTGAGTCTCCATCTTTTCTGTTACTACACTAGTTCTGTTTGAATTCTTTTATTGGTGTTTCCCTGGGACTCTGAAGAGACAAAGATGAGTGATGAGACAATTGGGTGTGAGTGTCAAAGGTTTGGAAAGCTTTAAATTAAGAAAGTAGACAATGTGTTGTTGCTTAAACCCTATAGGGAATTCTCTGTTGATCCAGAGCTTAGGACTTCATGCTTTCACTGCCAAGGGTGCGGATTTGATCCCTGGTCACAGAACTGAGATCACACAAACTGCATGGCACAGCTAAAAAAAAGTTTCAACTCTATATATTGTCTAATTCTTCAGTTTTCTCTCCTAAAAATATGAAGCAAGTGATAACACAGAGATAGCTTTTCTCAGATTTCTTTTCTAAAGTTAAGTTTTATGTTTTAAAATGTTTGTCAACTCAGCAGGTCTCTAGGTATCACTTGGAAAACTAGAACTCTCAGCCTTAACTGAAATACTCCTGAATCGAAATGCCACAGCATATCATCACCTAGATCTTTCATTCTGCAATCACCATGCTTTAGATCAGGGCCAACAAACTACTACAGCCCAAGGGCCAATGACCTGTTTTTTGTGAATAAAGTTTTATTGAACCACAGTGACTTTCATTCATTTGCATATTGTTGAGGGCTGCTTTCAGGCTACAAACCCTGGGAGTTATACCAGAATTGTGTGGTTACAAAAACATTTGCTCCCTATGTCTTTACAGCAAAAGATTGCGGACACCTGCTTTAGATGGCTATCCTGCAGAAATATGAGATTTGGTGGCTATTTTGTTACAAAATAAATAAGTGGAGAATCAGATGTGAAGAGTAGCAGATATTTCTTTCTATTTCTGAATTAGGTAAAACTAATTATTAAACTTAGGTTCCCTCTTAAGTATAAAAGATAGGCGAAAATAATGCTTCATGTGCAGATTATGTTTGAAACATACCAAAGCCAAAACCAAAACTCTGTTTACCATGAATCTAATTAACTAAAGGATCAAAGTATCTGGCAATGGGGTTAAATTTGTTCATTTTAATCATAGTGGATACAGCACTATATGAGGGATAAGGGACACCTGAGCTTGATTCTTCTCTGTGCTACCTATACATACTATGGCCTTAGGCAAGTCACAATGCCTCTAAACTTAAATTTCCTTATCCATAAAGACAGGGAATTAAATTGTGTGGTTTTGCCTCAACTGTGATTCCTTAAGGTAGTGAAAACAGTGCAGTTAACATCTTCCTTGCTTGCATAGGATATTATTAGACTGTTCTACTGGTTTTAATATTTAAAACAAAAGCATCAAGCACTGAAAGGAGGAATCCTGTGGCTATATTATGATTCCTCTACCCTATACTTTATTTGGATTCCCGTCAAGAAATCATTTATGCAATTCCATGCTCCAGTTTCCTTTTTACTAAAGCAGCAATAATAGTGTTTGTTTCTTAACATATCAAAACATACTATTTTTTGAAAAGTTATTATATTTGGAAAGTATTAAAAGAAAAGAAGTACATGTATATTAAATTTTTCTTTGAAACTAATTTAGGTTAGTATTTCAAAAAATACTTACTCTTGCCCTTTGAAATATTGTGTATAGAATGTAAATTAAATGCTAAATTTTATCTAGTCCTTACTAATGTGTGAAAAAATTAGATATTCTGCATCATAGACAACTCTTCTGAAATAATATCACCATGTAATACCACTGTTAGCTTTCCTAGCTGAGAAATGCTGTTTTCATGAATAGTGATAAGAGGTGAATTTGAATGGAATTTTACATTCTCATGCCTTGTTACATAAAATTGTCACTCAGGACTATAAATTTTATCCCTTTTATACCAAATATAAACTATCAATTTTGAACGTGTAGTATAGATTTAGATGCATTTCTTCCTATTTTTATATGTCAGGTAAACAATCTTAGGTAAAGAGAACTCTGTGTTAGAAACATTTAATCTAAACCACAATCCCTTTCATTAACATATAATATTAAAAACCTTACTATTTATGTGCTATTTAGCAAATGAGAATGTTTGAGTTAGTAATCTAACTTTCAGTAAACATTTTACAGAATAAGGATTTTTAAATGTCTGGACCTTTTCATACTACGGTAAAATCGTGTGCTAAGTCGCTTCAGTCATATCCAACACTTTGTGACCCTATGGAATGTAGCCTGCCTGGCTCCTCTGTCCATGGGATTCTCCAGGCAAGAATACTCAGAGTGGGTTGCCAGGCCCTCCTCCAGATGCTAAAATTACTTCTTTTAAAATATTCTTTGTTAGTGTTTGATACTTACATTGGTAATTAGGTTACACAAATTTTATCTGATATTTAAATAGAAAATATGAGTTTATATCCATTGCGCTATAAATGTTTTATAAGAGATAGTAACTTCATAAAAAGATATACTCTAATTAAAAATACTATCAAGTTTTCTTTAAAAATGTTTTTATCTGTGGATAATGTAGCAGTCCAGAGAATGTAGTGCTATTATTGAAGATTCTGTCATTGTTTGCTGAGTTGTAAATTAATTATTTAATATTTATTAATCATCAATAAAGTTATATGGAAACCCACAAAGCCTGATTGTTATCTGAAGGAGTATCTGCTAAAATAGTCAGCCTTCGTAAGAAGTTACTAATGAAAGAGCTGGTAGAAAAAAGGCAAAATATTGTATAACAATGAAGTTCTTCTTATAACATTTTTGTCCTTTGGATTTTCTCACTTCCTCTTGCTGTTTCATCAAAACAGATAGATGGTGTGTACTATTTTACAGTCACAATATAGGTACACATCCCTGACCTTACTTCTACTAGAATAATGGTATATTTTACACCTATCCTATTATACTCACTTTTTAATTCATTAATTCATACCTTCTAAGTTGTCTGTAGTTTTCACTTCAAGTCTTGTGAAATTCAACCTGCTTAACTTCTGTAATAGTTTTGTTTTTCTCTTTATTATTTTTGTTGTTGTTGTTTTTAGCATTATGATTTTTGTTTTCCATCTGAATTTGTTTTGTGACTTTTTACAGAGTATTTCTCTTCTGATCATTCTAAATATTGCAGCCACCATAGCATGCTTTTTTTATTGGAGTATAATTGCTTTACAATATCATGTTAATCTCTGTGTTTTGATGAAGTGGATCAGCTATAAATATACATATATTCCCTCCATCTTGGACTTTCCTCTCAGTCCCCTCCATCCCACCCCTCTAGGTCATCACAGAGCACTGAGCTAAGCTCCCTATGCTTTATAGCAGGTTCCCACTAGCTATCTATCTTAACTAATAAACTAGCTCTGGATAACTGAGATTCCTTTCCTACCTACTGATAAAATCAAAACTTGTCAGGAGAATTGTACAGGTCACAAGACCAGCTTCATATGATTTCTGAGATACTTTCCATCATGCACGATGCTGTAAATTCACGGTAATAGCTCACATTACCTACTCTTAGCAGCAAGATTTTAAACACACTCCTGATTTAGGGACAAAAGTGATGAGATTGCTACCATCCTTGTTGTTCCCAACAACTTCTTAGGATTTGGATGCAATGCTTTAAAAAACAAAAATTTCTTCACTGTGTCTAGATCAAATGGCCTGAGAAGGCATAGCTCACACAGGATATCCAAGGAGCCAATGTAATTGAAGCAGAGTGACCCGGAGGAAAATGGCAAGAGAAAAAGAAAAATGTGTAATGGAAGAGGAGCAGTCATTTGTGGTGAGCAGCTTTAAGTTGCCTTCCAAGGGTGCTCACCTCCTGGTATCCATGCTCGTGTTTCACTCCCAATGATGTAGTGCAAGTTGGACCTAGTGACTTGTTTCTGGTGAAGAAAATAAAACAGTAATCCTGGGATATCACTTCCAAGATTAAGTTTAAAAACACTTGGATTCCAAATTTACTTGACTTTCTCTTACTTTCTTGCTGGCTTGATCTGATGGAAGTCAGGTACCATGCTGTGAACTGACCTGAAGGAAAGGACCATGGCAAGAACTAGGAGGGACCTCCAGCCAGTAGTTAGCAAGGAATTGAAACCTGCCAAAAAACCACATGAGTGAGACCAAAAGTGGGTCTTCCACAGTGGATCCTTTCAGGAGACAACAGCCCCAGATATCACCTTGATTGTGGCATGTAAGAAACCCTGAGCCAGAGGAACAAACTAATTTACACTCAATTCCTAACCTACACAAACTGTGATTTACAAGTGTTTCTTCTGTTAAGCCTCTAAATTTTGGGGTAAGTTGTTATACAGCCATAGATGATTAAAGTATTGACAGCAAAGATGCTTGTTCCTTAGAAGAAAAGCTATGACAAACCTAGATAGCATACTACAGAGCACATACATCACTTTGCCAACCAAGGTCCATCTAGTCAAAGCTATGGGTTTTCCAGTAGTCACGTATGGATGTGACAGTTGGACCATAAAGAAGGCTGAGAGCCAAAGAATTGTTGCTTTGGAACTGTGGTACTGGAGAAGATTCTTGAGAGTCCCTTGGACAGCAAGGAGATCAAACCAGTCAATCCTAAAGGAAATCAGCACTGAATATTCACTGGAAGAACTGAGGCTAAAACTGGAGTTCCAATCCTTTGGCCACCTGATGTGAAGAACCAACTCATTGGAAAAGACCCTGATACTGGGAAGGATTGAGGGTAGTAGGAAAAGGGAATGGCAGAGGATGAGATGGTTTGCTGGCATCACTGACTCAATAGGCATGAGTTTGAGCAGACCCGGAGAGATGGTGAAGAACAGGGAAGCCTGGCATGCTGCAGTCCGTGGTGCTGCAAAGTGTTGGACATGATTAGCAACTGAAAAACAACAGAGATCCTATAGGCTGTTGTGGTGACTTTTTATCACTCTAGCTGAGATGAAAAGCCCTTGAAAAGTTGTGAGCAGAGCAGTGATGACTTACATTTTGAAAGTATTACTCTTGCCTCTCCATTGGGAATAATTTTAGGACAATAAGGACATAAGCAAGACAAAGAGTATCTTAGTGCTTTCAGCTGCTATGACAGAATATCATAAACTAGATGGCCTATAAACAGTACCAATATATTGCTCACAATTCTAGAGGCTGTAAGTCTATGATGAAGGAGCCAGCATGTTCAGATTCTGGTGAGAACCCCTTCTTCCAGGTTGTAGACTGTTGACTTCTTGCTGTACCTCCCCATGAGAGAAGGATTTATGGAGTTCTGCAGGGCCTCTTTCATAAGAGCACTCATACCTTTCATAAGGGCTCCAGTCTCATATCCTAAGCAACTTTCAAAGACCCCACCTCCTAATCTCATTATATTGGGCACTAGGTTTTTCCATTTGATTTGAGGAGACAAAAATATGCAGTCCATAGCAAAGTGTTAAGAGGCTTTTGCTCTAGTTCAAGTGAGAAGATGGAGGCTTAATCTTGGGAGGTAGCAGTAGAGATGTTAAGAAGTTCTTAGAATTTGATACATTTGAAGAAAGAGCAAAAAGTCTTTGCTGATGGAATAGATGAAAAGTGTGAAAAAGAAAGGAAAATATCCAGAATGTCTTAAACATATCTGGCAAAATGGATCTACCATCTACAAAGATGGGGAAAAGCTCTAAGAAAAGGAGGTTTGGAGGTGTTGGATAAAGGACCTGAGTTTGAAGCCTGTCCTGTGAATACATGTAATGCACATCTAAGTGAAGCTTCAAGTCATCAATTGAATGTCTGGGTCAGTTAATCGAGAGAAAAGGCCCATTTACAAACATGAACGTGGGAATTTCAGAATATTTATAGCTGGTATTTAAATTCTTCAGTTCAGGTCAGCTCAGTTGCTCAGTCGTGTCTGACTCTTTGTGACCCCATGAATCTCAGCACACCAGGCCTCCCTGTCCATCACCAAATCCTGGAGTTCACTCAGACTCACGTCCATCGAGTCAATGATGCCATCCAGCCATCTCATCCTCTGTCATCCCCTTCTCTTCCTGCCCCCAATCCCTCCCAGCATCAAAGTCTTTTCCAATGAGTCAACTCTTCGCATGAGTGGCCAGAGTACTGGAGTTTCAGCTTTAGCATCATTCCCTCCAAAGAACACTCAGGGCCGATCTCCTTCAGAATGGACTGGTTGGATCTCCTTGCAGTCCAAGGGACTCTCAAGAGCCTTCTCCAACACCACAGTTCAAAAGCATCAATTCTTCAGTGCTCAGCCTTCTTCAGAGTCCAACTCTCACATCCACACATGACCCCTGGAAAAATCATAGCCTTGACTAGACAGACCTTTGTTGGCAAAATAATGGCTCTGCTTTTGAATAGGCTATCTAGGTTGGTCATAACTTTTCTTCCAAGGAGTAAGCATCTTTTAATTTCATGGCTGCAATCACCATCTGCAGTGATTTTGGAGCCTAAAAAAAAAAAGTCTGACACTGTTTCCACTGTTTCCCCATCTATTTCCCATGAACTGATGGGACCAGATGCCATGATCTTCATTTTCTGAATGTTGAGCTTTAAGCCAACTTTTTCACTCTCCTCTTTCACTTTCATCAAGAGGCTTTTTAGTTCCTCTTCACTTTCTGCCATAAGGGTGGTGTCATCTGCATATCTGAGGTTATTGATATTTATCCCAGCAATCTTGATTCCAGCTTGTGTTTCTTCCAGTCCAGCGTTTCTCATGATGTACTCTGCATATAAGTTAAATAAGCAGGGTGACAATATACAGCCTTGACATACTCCTTTTCCTATTTGGAACCAGTCTGTTGTTCCATGTCCAGTTCTAACTGTTGCTTCCTGACCTGCATACAGATTTCTCAAGAGGCATGTCAGGTGGTCTGGTATTCCCATCTCTTTCAGAATTTTCCACAGTTTATTGTGATCCACACAGTCAAAGGCTTTGGCATAGTCAATAAAGCAGAAATAGATGTTTTCCTGGAATTCTCTTGCTTTTTCCATGATCCAGCGGATGTTGGCAATTTGATCTCTGGTTCCTCTGCCTTTTCTAAAACCAGCTTGAACATCAGGAATTTCATAGTTTATGTATTGCTGAAGCCTGGCTTGGAGAATTTTGAGCATTACTCTACTAGCATGTGAGATGATTAAGTTTGGATAATACCACCCAGAACTTTTTTGTCAACAGGAAAGAAAAAAGATCTAAGGACTAAAATGGGAGTCACCCCAAAATTTTGAGATTTCACAGTTGAAGAGGGTTCATAAGAAGGAGCTTGAGAGGAAGAAAAGGAAGCCCAGGATGGTGCAGTGTCTTGGGGGGTCAAGGAAAAAACATATTTCAACTCGCTGTGTCCAAGTATGCTTGTCAAAGGCTGCTGACAGGTCAAATACAATAAGCTTTCTTATTGTACGAAATGGAATGGAAAATTAGTTTTAGCAACATGGATGCCATGTTGCCTGGTGACTTTGATAAAAGCGTTCTGGCAGAGAGTTAGGGTGAGCTGAAGAAAGAATACGTAGAAGGAAACTTTAAAAATATAGACAAATCTTTGGAGTATTATTGCTGTAAAGAGAACAAGAAGAAATAAATGGTAGCTTGAAGAATAAGTGAGGTTGAGAGAGATTTTTCTAAACTGAAAAAAGTAACAGAAGCATTGCCGCTGCTGCTAAGTCGCTTCAGTCATGTCCGACTCTGTGCGACCCCTTAGATGGCAGCCCACCAGGCTCCCCTGTCCCTGGGATTCTCCAAGCAAGAACACTGGAGAGGGTTAATAGAAGCATTGCCTCCTGATAATTCATTTAAGGGCTTCCCTGGTGGCTCAGCAGTAAAGAATCACCTGCCATTACAGGAAACTCGAGTTTGATCTCTGGGTTGGAAAGATCCCCTGGAGGAGGAAATGGCAGCCCAGTCCAGTATTTTAGCCTGGGAAGTCCCATGGACAGAGGAGCCTGGTGGACTACAGTCCATGGGGTTACAAAGAGCTGGACAAGACTTAGTGATCAAACAACCATCCATTTAAAGAATATAAATTGTTGCCAGAAAACGAGGCAAACATTGGAAATAGAAAGCCATTTCATGAAAAAGGAAATTCACTTGTTTATTTTTGTAGGAAAAATCTAATTCAGATATTGAGTGGAATTGTGCTACATTTCTAGGATTCACTTGGAATGGATCAACATCTTTGGAGGAGGTGGTGGTATACTTGCTAAGTCATGTCCGGCTCTTGTGACCTCATGGACTGCAGCCTGCCAGACTCCCCTGTCCATAGGATTCTTCAAGCAAGAATGCCAGAATGGGTTGCTATTTCCTTCTCAGGGGATTTTTCCGACCCAGGAATCGAACCTAGTTCTCCTGCTTTGCAGGCAGATTCCTTACCAACTGAGCTACAAGGGAGGCTTGTATCAACATCTCTTCAATAGAGAATATTCACATCTGCTGTGTTTTCATTTCTACAAATGCTATATAAAAAGGTATTAATTTTCTAGTGATTTTTCTGTCTGTTTTTTAGGCTTACTAACTGGTATTTTAGGATTTATGCTTGCTAATTGGTATTTTATTTTTTGGTAGAAGTGGGGTATACTTTTTAGTCTCAATGTGTTTTTTAATTAAGAATATTTTTGATTTAGATGTATGTATTTAGTAACTTCTGTATTGATACATTTACATTGGCTTTAAATAGTTTCAGTTGATTCTCTTTGGTTTTCTAATAAATACTCATATCCTAAGTAAATAATTTTGCACCCTGCTGTCAGTCATCCATTTCTCAGGCTCTCTTCACATTATCAAGCAACGCAAAAATTTATACTGAAGTATAGACTAGAGGGGAGAAGGCAATGGCAACCCACTCCAGTACTCTTGCCTGGAAAATCTCATGGGAGAAGCTTGGTAGGCTGCAGTCCATGGGGTCACTAAGAGTCGGACATGACTGAGCAACTTCACTTTCATTTTTCACTTTCATGCATTGGAGAAGGAAATGGCAACCCACTCCAGTGTTCTTGCCTGGAGAATCCCAGAGATGAGGGAGCCTGGTGGGCTGCCGTCTGTGGGGTCGCACAGAGTTGGACACGACTGAAGTGACTTAGCAGCAGCAGCAGCATAGACTAGAGGACATATGCCAAATGGGATCTTGAAAGGCTGTCTGATACATCTTCAGTTCAGTTCAGTTCAGTCACTCAGTCATGTCTGACTCTGCAACCCCATGAATTGCAGCACGCCAGGCCTCCCTGTCCATCACCAACTCCCAGAGTCCACCCAAACCCATGTCCATTGAGTTGGTGATGCCATCCAACCATCTCATCCTCCATCGCCCCCTTCTCCTGCCTTCAACCTTTCCTAGAATCAGGGTCTTTTCAAATGAGTCCATTCTTTGCATCAGGTGGCCAAAGTATTGGAGTTTCAGCTTCAGCATCAATCCTTCCAAAGAATATTCAGGACTGATTTCCATTAGGATTGACTCGTTGGATCTCCTTGCAGTCCAAGGGACTCTCAAGAGTCTTCTCCGACACCATGGTTCAAAAGCATCAATTATTTGGCATTCAGCTTTCTTTACAGGCCAACTCTCACATCCATATATGACTACTGGAAAAACCATAGCTTTGACTAGACGGACCTTTGTTGGAAAAGTTAATGTCTCTGCTTTTTAATATGCTGTCTAGGTGGATCATAGCTTTTCTTTCAAGGAGCAAGCTTCTTTTAATTTCATGGCTGCAGTCACCATCTGCAGTGATTCTGGGGCCCAAGAAAATAAAGTCTGTCACTTCCTCCATCGTTTCCCCATCTATTTGCCATGAAGTGATGGGACCAGATGCCATGATCTTAGGTTTTTGAATTGACTATACTCCTATATAAAATAAGAAGCTTAAAGACAAGGCCCAGGAAAAATGATGAAAACTTTATAAATGGGCCTTGATTACTTAATCTGAAATTAAAAGGAACTTTTTTTTTAAACACTGTGCTCTACCCTTCCAGAGCAAAGGAACCACCAGAAAGAATATCACTGATAAGAAAAGCAAATAAAAATTCTGTTATCTGCTTAAAGTGACAACATATTGCCACTACCTTTTCTTAGTCACCATCTTCACAAACAAATAACAGTGAGCAGTTTTGGGGTTTAAAACTGGAAAATTACAACTGATGACAGATAACAGTTGCTTCTCCAACTCTGGAAATTTTTTGCATTCGTTTCTCCTTAATCTTTAGGAGGAAAAAATTAGCAATTCCATCTTTAGGCCTATTTCTCAGAGTGGGTTTGCAATATCTGTTCTGGGTTGGTTAGATTTTGAATAGTGGAGCATAGCATATTTAACTTATTTCCTTTTCTTCATGCATTGTAAGTTACTACTGCTTTCATAATCATAAGAAATGTGGATAAATGGCTGGCCCTTCAGTCTTAATAGAGGTTTGAGCCTACAGTGAAGAAGAATAAAGCTAAATCTGACATTCAGCATGTTTTATAGAGTACCATTCCTTTCAACAGTCAATGCATCAACTTCTAGATGATGAATTAATTTTGTGCTGTCAGTTTTAAGATAGTGAGAGAAAAATGTTCAAGGCAATGATAACGTCCCACTTTAAAGTTCTCGTGTGTCTGCTTAAATAGTTACAATAACACATGCTGTAGAAATTTCCTATATTTATTTTAGAATTACTGCTATGTGCATATGTATTATTCTTGGTAGGATGGGCATCTTCATATCTAGGGCATCCCACTATGATGACTGATTATGTTCCAGCTGGTCTTTCTCTACTTGGGAGTGAAAATTTTTACTGGAGTAAATTTAATCAGACAACCTTGTTAAATGTGGCACTCGTCCCAATCAGTTGAACGTGTCAAAAAGAGAAAGTACAAGAAGAAAGACAAAAGCTACAGTGTTTAATAACATGAACTTACCCAATGTGAGTTCTAAATTTGGACAGTCTTTGACTCACTTTCTGAATTCCTGGATAGCTCAGTTGGTAAAGAATCCACCTGCAATGCAGGACACCCTGGTTTGATTCCTGGGCAGGGAAGATCCCCTGGAGAAGGGATAGGCTACCCACTCCAGTCTTCTTGGGCTTCCTTTGTGGCTCAGCTGGTAAAGAATCGCCTGCAGTGTGGGAGACCTGGGTTCAATCCCTAGGTTGGGAAGATTCACTGGAGAAGGGAAAGGCTATCCACTCCAGTATTCTGGTCTGGAGAATTCCATGGACTGTGTAGTCCATGGGGTTGCAAAGAGCTGGATGTGACTGAGCAACTTTCACTTTGCCTCACTTCTCAATTTATGAGTTAGCTATATGATTTTCAAAGTGCTGTAAATCCCTCTTATTCTCCATTTTCAGTAACTTGGAGAAATATTATTAATAGCTAATTTTAGGCTTACAAAACAGTAAAATGAGATACTGTATGCCTGTATCTAGCCAAGTTGGCAATAAGTGTTTCCTTTTATTGTTACTATTATATTCTGAGAAGTGTCAAAGAATGATTTGCAATCACCTGCATTTTTATCAATTGAGATACTTATTAAACTGCAAACGTTGAGTTTCTCTCAGTACCAACTGTTTCAAGATCTCTAGGGCTGATGCTCAGAAATCTGTATTTTCCACAAGAACCCCAGGTGATTTTCATGTATATTAAAACTTTTTTTCCCATTCTTAATCATCTTTTTTTTTTAATTGAAATATAGCTGATTTACAATGTCATGTTAGTTTCAGGTGTAGACCCTAGTGACTCAATTATACATGCATACATACATTTATGGGCTTCCCGAGTGGCTTAGTGGTAAAGAATCTGCCTGGAATTCAAGAGATGTGAGTTCTATCCCTGAGCTCCCTGAGATCCCCTGGAGAAGGAAATGGCAACTCACTGCAGTTTTCTTGCCTGGGAAATTCCATGGACAGAGGAGCCTGGCAGGCTAGAGTCCAAGGGGTGGCAAAAGAGTCAGACACGACTTAGTGACTAAACAAGAACACACACAGACACAGATATACATACATATACTTATTTATTTACTTATTTATGCATCCCCCCTTTTCCCTTTAGGTAATTATAATTATTTTTTCTATGTTGGTTAGTGTATTTCTATTTTGTAAATAAGTTGATTCGTATCTTTTTTTTTTCCAGTTTCCACATACAAGTGGTATCATATTTGTCTTTCTCTGTTTGACTTACTTCACTTAGTATCATAATCTCTAGGTCCACTCATGTTGCTTCAAATGGCATTATTTCATTATTTTTATGGATGATTAATATCAATAACCTCAGATATGCAGATGACACCACCCTTATGGCAGAAAGTGAAGAGGAACTAAAAAGCCTCTTGATGAAAGTGAAAGAGGAGAGCGAAAAGGTTGGCTTAAAGCTCAGCATTCAGAAAACAAAGATCATGGCATCTGCTCCCATCACTTCGTGGGAAATAGATGGGGAAACAGTGGAAACAGTGTCAGACTTTATTTTTTGGGCTCCCAAATCACTGCAGATGGTGATTGCAGCCATGAAATTAAAAGATGCTTACTCCTTGGAAAGAAACTTATGATCAACCTAGATAGCATATTGAAAAGCAAAGACATTACTTTGCCAACAAAGGTCCATCTAGTCAAGGCTACGGCTTTTCCAGTAGTCATGTATGGATGTGAGAGTTGGATTGTGAACAAAGTGCTGAAGAATTGATGCTTTTGAACTGTGGTGTTGGAGAAGACTCTTGAGAGTCCCTTGGACTGCAAGGAGATCCAACCAGTCCATTCTAAAAGTGATCAGCCCTGGGTGTTCTTTGGAAGGAATGATGCTAAAGCTGAAACTCCAGTACTTTGGCCACCTCATGCGAAGAGTTGACTCATTGGAAAAGACTCTGATGCTGGGAGGGATTGGGCGCAGGAGGAGAAGGGGACAACAGAGGATGAGATGGCTGGATGGCATCACTGACTCGATGGACGTGAGTCTGAGTGAACTCTGGGAGTTGGTGATGGACAGGGAGGCCTGGCGTGCTGCGATTCATGTGGTCGCAAAGAGTCGGACACTACTGAGCGACTGAACTGAACTGAACTGCAAAAACCATAGCTTTTACTATCTAGACCTTTGTCAGCAAAGAGATGTCTCCATTTTTTAATATGCTGTCGAGGTTTGTCATAAGTTTTCTTCCAAAGAGCGAGTGTCTTTTAATTTCACGGCTTGAGCTCATGTCCCTTATGTCTCCTGCTTTGGTAGGTAGGTTCTTTACCACTATTGCCACCTGGGAGGCCCTCTCCATATCTTGGCTTTGTAAATGGTGCTGTTTTGCTGCTATGAACATTGAAGCACGTGTATCTTTTCTTCTTTTTTTAGAGTTTTATTGTAGTGTAGTTGATTTACAAACGTGTTAGATTTAGGTACAAGACAAAGTAATTCAGTTATACATATATTCATTCTTTTTCAGATTATTTTCCTTTATAGGTTATTATAGAATATTGAGTAGAGTTCCCTGTGCTATACAGTAGGTCCTTTTTTTTACATGTTATATATAAGAAAAAGGATATATGTATATATATAGAGAGAGTAGTGTGCATATATTAATCTCAAACCCCTTTGGGAATTATTAGTTTGTTTTCAGAATCTATGAGTCTATTTCTGTTTGTAAATAAGTTCAGTTCAGTTCAGTTGCTCAGTCGTGTCCGACTCTTTGCAACCCCATGAACCGCAGCACGCCAGGCCTCCCTGTCCATCACCAACTCCCAGAGTTTACTCAAACTCATGTTCATTGAGTTGGTGATGCCATCTAACCATCTCATCCTCTGTTGTCCCCTTCTCCTGCCTTCAATCTTTCCCAACATCAGGGTCTTTTAAAATCAGTCAGCACTTTGCCCGAAGTGGCCAAAATATTAGAGGTTCAGCTTCAACATCAGTCCTTCCAATGAACACCCAGGACTGATCTCCTTTAGAATGGACTGGTTGGATCTCCTTGCAGTCCAAGGGACTCTCAAGAGTTTTCTCCAACACCACAGTTCAAAAGCATCAATTCTTCTGCACTCTGCTTTCTTTATAGTCCAACTCTCACATCCATACATGACTACTGGAAAAGCCATAGCCTTGACTAGACAGACCTTTGTTGACAAAGTAATGTCTCTGCTTTTTAATATGCTATCCAGGTTGGTCAGAACTTTCCTTCCAAGGAGTCAGTGTCTTTTAATTTCATGGCTGCACTCACCATCTGCAGTGATTTTGGAGCCCAAAAAAATAAAGTCAGCAACTGTTTCCACCGTTTCCCCATCTATTTGCCATGAAGTGATGTAAGTTCATTATTTTTTAAATTAGATTCCACACATAAGTGATACATAGTATTTTTCTTTCTCTGTCAGACTTATTTCACTTAGTATGACAATCTCTGGGTCCTAGGTTCATCCACTTAACTACAACTGATTCAAATTAGGCTCTTTTTATGGTTGAGTAATAGTCCCTTGTATATATGTAGCAGATCTTTATCCAATGTTCTCTTGATGGACATTGAGCTTGCTTCCATGTCCTAGCTGTTGTAAATAGTGCTTCAATGAGCATTGGGGTGCATATATCTTTTTGAATTATGATTTCCTCTGGATATTGTCCATTAACAGGATTGCTGGATACTATGGTAGGTTTTTATTAGTTTTTAAAGTAACCTTCAAAAAAATATAAAGTAACCTTCATACTTTTCTCAATAGTGGTTGTACCAAATTACATTCCCAGCAATAGAGTTGGAGGGTTTTCTTTGCTCCACACCATTTCCACCAATTATTCTTTGTATACTTTTTGATGGTGGTCATTCTGACTGGTATGAGGTAATACCTCATTTCAGTTTTGATTTGCATTTTTCTACTAAGCAGTGATGTGGGACATCTTTTCATGTGTTTTTGATTACCCTGTATGTCCTCTTTGGAGAAATGTTTATTTTGATCTTTTGCCATTTTTCTGATTGGGTTGTTTGTTGTTTGTATATTTTGGAGATTAATACCTTGCATGGCTAATCAGTTCAGTTCAGTTCAGTCATTCAGTCATGTTCAACTCTTTGTGACCCCATGAACCGCAGCACGCCAGACCCCTCTTCTATCATCAACTCCCAGAGTCCACCCAAACCCAAGTCCATTGAGTTGGTGATGCCATCCAACCATCTCATCCTCTGTCGTCCCCTTCTCCTCCTGCCTTCAATCTTTCCCAACATCAGGGTCTTTTCAAATGAGTCAGCTCTTCTCATCAGGTGGACAAAGTATTGGAGTTTCAGCTTCAACATCAGTCCTTCCAATGAACACCCAGGACTGATCTCCCTTAGGATGGACTGGTTGGATCTCCTTGCAGTCCAAGGGACTCTCAAGAGTCTTCTCCAACACCATAGTTCAAAAGCATCAATTCTTCGGCACTCAGCTTTCTTTATAGTTCAACTCTCACATTCATACATGACTACTGGATAAACCATAGCCTTGACTAGATGGACCATTGTTGACAAAGTAATGTCTCTGCTTTTTAATATAGAGAACAAACAGGTGGTTGCCAGGTGTGAGGGAGGCTGGGGGAGGAGGCATAAATTTGAGCAAATTAACAGGTACAAACTTTCAGTTATAAAACAAATGAGTGATATGAAATGTGCAATGTTGGAAATATAGTCATTAATTTTGTAATATCATTGTATAATGACATATGATTACTACATTTATCATGGAGATCATTTTGCAAGTATAGAAATATCAAATCAATATAGTATGCACTAGGAACTAACAGTGTTGTAGGTCAATTGCACTTCAAAAACAAACACATAGAAAAAGTGATCAGATTTGTATTTACCAAAGGCTAGGGTTGTGGGTAATAGAGAAGGAAATGGCAACCCACTCCAGTGTTCTTGCCTGGAAAATCCCAGGGATGGCGGAGCCTGGTGGGCTGCCGTCTATGGGGTCGCACAGAGTCAGCCATGACTGAAGCGACTTAGTAGCAGCAGCAGGGTTGTAGGGAAGGGGAACTGGAGGAAGGAAGGTACCAACTCTCAGTTATAAGATAAATAAGTACTGGGGATGTAATGTACAACATAACAAAGATAATTAAGACTGCTGTATGTTATATATGAAAGTTTTCAAGAGAGTAAATCCTTGGAGCTCTTATGACAAGGAAATTTTTTAATATTTATTTAATATTTTATCCACATAAAATGATGGATGTTTACTAAATTTACTGTGGTAACCATTTTGTGATGTATGTAAGTTAGACCACTATGCTGTACCCCTTAAACTTACACAGAGCTGTAGACAATTATATCTCAATGAAAGTGTAAGAAAAAAATAAAAATGAAATGTCTGCTCTCTCCCCAACTCACTTTAGCTCAGGGGCATTGAAAACTGCTTCCAGCTCCCCCTTGGGTCTTCCTCAGCTCTTTTCTTCCTACTTATAACCAGCTGGAACTTTCTAGCACTAACCATGCATCTTCAAAACTTTTGGTTGTTAGCCATCTTCTATATTATAAAGTCTAAACTTCTGAACATAGAAATCGAAATCATCAAAATATGGCCCCTACCTCTTTTCAGCCATGTATCTACCCTATCCCTGACCTAGTATATTTTCCTGAAGGAAAAAAAAAATCTCAACATTTCACATAACTAGTTTTGCCCCATTTCAATGCCCTTCCATCAATCAACAATTGAATTTAAATTTCTTCCCATTGAAATCATCTCCTTCAAGATCCAGTGTGAATGCCACTTCCTCCCAAGAGCTTTTCCTAACCTTTCAGCTGCAAGAGATTGATGTCTTAAAGTCAGTAGCACTCTTAAAACACTTAGATTTTTTCTTGTTTTCTATTATGTCCCCCTATTAGATTTTTCATTTCTTACAGACAAAAATAACACATCATCTTCTCTTTCTATTCATCTCATGTTGTACTTGGCATAAGCTTTTGGACTCAGGATGGTTGTTTCAAAGGAACCACTGATGAATTAATGATAGCAACCTGTAAATTTAAATAATAGTTTTCTAGAGACATTCAAATTATGAAATATTTATCTTTGGCATTTTTAATTGTTCTTCAAATACAAAGGTGTCCTTGCTTTATTGACTATATATGAACTTTAAAAACTAACCCATCCAACACTAGAACTACAGTGGGGGATGCAAATAACACAATGACTTGCCCAAGTCATACTATTAAGGATGATACTGTGTCCAAAAGTGTGTTGGGCTAATTCTCTGTTCAAACATATTATATGTTAATTTCATTTGAATATATGTACACTTATATTTTTTGCCTTTTCATACTGTTCATGAGGTTCTTGAGACAAGAATACTGAAGTGGTTTGCCATTCCTTTCTCCAGTGGACCACGTTTTGTCCACTGGAGAAAGAAAGCGTTCCTCAGTGATCAATGCAAAGAAATAGAGGAAACAATAGAATGAGAAAGACTAGAGATCTCTTAAAAAAAAATTAGAGCTACCAAGGGAACATTTCATGCAAAGATAGGCACAATAAAGGACAGAAATGGTATGGACCTGACAGAAGCAGAAGAGATTAAGAAGAGATGGCAAGCATACACAGAAGAGCTATACCAAAAAAGATCTTCACAACCCAGATAACCATGATGGTGTGATCACTCACCTAGAGCCAGACATCCTGGAATGCAAAGTCAAGTGAGCCTTAGGAAGCATCACTATGAACAAAGCTAGTGGAGGCAATGGAATTCGAGTTGAACTATTTCAAATCCTAAAATATGATGCTGTGAAAGTAATGCACTCAATATGCCAGCTAGGGATGGTACAGGGAGGGAGGTGGGAGAGGGGGTTCAGGATGGGGAACATGTGTACATTAGTGGCAGATTCATGTTGATGTATGGCAAAACCAATACAATATTGTAAAGTAAAAATAAATAAATAAATAAAAGATACAACCAGGAAAAAAAAAATGCCAGTAAATTTGGAAAACTCAGCAGTGGCCACAGGACTGGAAAAGGTCAGTTTTCATTCCAATCCCAAAGAAGAGCAATGCCAAAGAATGTTCAAACTACTGCACAATTGCACTCATCTCACACACTAGCAAAGTAATGCTCAAAATTCTCCAAGCCAGGCTTCAACAGTACTTGAACCATGAACTTCCAGATTTTCAATCTGGATTAAAAAAAAGCAGAGGAACCAGAGGTCAAATTGCCAACATCCACTGGATCGTAGAAAAAGCAAGAGAATATATATATATATATTTCAGCTTTATTGATTACACCAAAGCCTTTGACTGCGCAGATCACAACAAACTGTGGAAAATTCTTCAAGAGATGGGAATACCAGACCATCTTACCTGCCTCCTGAGAAATCTATATGCAGGTCAAGAAGCAACAGTTAGAATTGAACAGGGAACAACAGATTGGTTCCAAATCAGGAAAGGAGTATGTAAAGGCTGTATATTGTCACCCTGCCAATTTAACTTATATGCAGAGTACATCATGCGAAATGCCAAGCTGGATGAAGCACAAACTGGAATCAAGGTTGTGGGAGAAATATCAAATAACCTCAGATATGCAGACGATTCCACCCTTATGGCAGAAAGTGAAGAGGAACTAAACAGCCTCTTGATGAAAGTGAAAGAGGAGAGTGAAAAAGCTGACTTAAAACTCAACATTCAAAAAAAAAAAGATCATGGCATCTGGTCCCATCATTTCACAGGAAAAAGATTGGACAACAATGGAAACAGTGACAGACTTTATTTTCTTGGGCTACAGAATCACTGCAGTCGATGAATGCAGCCAGGAAATTAAAAGAAGCTTGTTCCTTGGAAGTAAAACTATGACTAACCTGCTGCTAAGTCGCTTCAGTCGTGTCCGACTGTGTGACCCCATGGACTGCAGCCTACCAGGCTCCTCAGTCCCTGGGATTCTCCAGGCAAGAACACTGGAGTGGGTTGTCATTTCCTTCTCCAATGCATGAAAGTGAAAAGTGAAAAGTGAAAGTGAAGTCGCTCAGTCGTGTCTGACTCTTAGCGACCCCATGGACCGCAGCCTACCAGGCTTCTCCGTCCATGGGATTTTCCAGGCAAGAGTATTGGAGTGGGTTGCCATTGCCTTCTCCGATGACTAACCTAGACAACATATTAAAAAGCAGAGACATTACTCTGCCAACAAAGTTCCATCTAGTCAAAGCTATGGTTTTTCCAATAGTCATGTATGGATGTGATAGTTGGACTGTAAAGAAGTTGAGCACCGAAGAATTGTTGCTTTGAACTGTGGTGTTGGAGAAGACTCTTGAGAGTCCCTTGCATTGCAAGGAGATCAAAACAATCAATCCTAAAGGAAATCAGTCCTGAATATTCATTGGAAGGACTGATGCTGAAGCTGAAACTCCAGTACTTTGATCACCTGATGCAATGAACTGACTCGTTTGAAAAGACCCTGATGTTGGGAAAGACTGAAGGCAGGAGAAAAAGGGGGTGACAGAGGATGAGATCGTTAGATGGCATCACTGATTCAATGGGCATGAGTCTGAGCAATCTCTGGGAGTTGGTGACAGACAGGGAAACCGGGCATGCCACAGACCATGGGGCCACAAAGAGTTGGGCACGACTGAGCGACTGAACTGAACTGAACACTTATGTATTAGCATATTTATGTTTCACATTTGTCGAAGTTTCCTGCATAAACTTATTCTCTCGCTTCAACAATCCTGTATAATCATCAGAGTTCCATTGACAAGCAAGAAACATCAATCCTCATGTTAAGGAGACTGACATCCACAGTTTTTCAGCTGAAGTACGCTGATTTCTGGAATAAGCTACAGTTCAGCTGGGCTTAGCTACAGATTGATGACTGGGTTCAGGTTTTATCCATGTGTTTTTTTTTTCTGATATCCAAGCTAAAGGGGCAGCAGCTATCCAGGGCATACTGGTTTTTGCTTTTTTCTAAATTCTCACACGATCATTTCTGCCTACATTCCATTGGCCAAAGGAAATAATTTTTATTATGTTTCCATTTATATTTAATATCTGAAATATGAATGTATGTCAAAAAGGTTTATTTCTAAAGATACTATTATGTTCCTTGTAACAAGTTCAACATGTAAGAAAATAAATGAAAATTAACCCATGTGAAAGTTTAATTTCTCTGTCTCCATTATTTAACTGGAAATATGTATATATGTACTAGGTTTTGTCTCCATACTTGACAAAATATTTAATGACTGGTCCATACTTATTATTCTTTATTTGGTAATATTTCTACTATATGAAAAATTATAGCGATTTCATTTAAATGTTAGCAATTTAAATGAGTAAAGCTATGTTTTAAAATATCACACCACTATATCTAACATGGATAACCACCAAGGACCTACTGTATAGTACAGGGAACTCTGCTCAATGTTATGTGGCAGCCTGGATGGGAGAGGAGTTTGGGGCAGAATGGATACATGTATACATATGGTTGTGTCCCTTCGCTGTCCATCTGAAATGATCAAAACATTATTAATCAGCCATACTCCAATACAAAATAAAGAGCTTAATAAGAAAACAAAATCACTCAAAAATATTGAGGGACTTGTGTTTTCTGTTTGCATCAAATAGAACAATTAAAAGGTACAATTTTTAGTGGACAAAAATGAAATTCATGAGAAAATTGGTTAAGATCTGAATTTTCAGGATTTACTCTGGTTGATTCTGATACATGTTACCCCAAATCAGTTTCAGTCAACACTTCCTTAAAAGGGAAACATCATGGATCATGTTGATATAGATACACTGCAGAATCTTTTACACATTGAAATGGACTTCCTTGTGAAAATGATGTCATTAAACAAAATATTCAGCATTTTTTACTTTTTACTAAATCTCTGCCACCCTGAGTGATTACTAGTGATCCCCTATTGTCTAAATAATATATTATATATTATGCAATTTTATTTAAAAAATCCCACTACTTTGCCATGATACTTAGTATTATCTATCAATATGCATTTAGTTAAATTTTTTATTAATAATACTGAGATGGTCAGTAATACTGAAATTCCTTTATGTACTGAATGAGACAGTTTTAGACATCTCAAATTAATGATAATTTGGGGATTCAGTTCAGTTCAGTTCAGTCGCTCAGTCGTGTCTGACTCTTTGCAACCCCGTGAATTGCAGCACGCCAGGCCTCCCTGTCCATCACCAACTCCCAGAGTTCACTCAAACTCATGTCCATCGAGTCAGTGATGCCATCCAGCCATTTTATCATCTGTCGTCCACTTCTCCTGCCCTCAATCCCTCCCAGCATCAGGGTCTTTTCCAATGAGTCAACTCTTTGCATGAGGTGGCCAAAGTACTGGAGTTTCAGCTTTAGCATCAGTCCTTCCAATGAACACCCAGGACTCATCTCCTTTAGAATGGTTGGATCTCCTTGCAGTCCAAGGGACTCTCAAGAGTCCTCTCCAACACCACAGTTCAAAAGCATCAATTCTTTGGCGCTCAGCCTTCTTCACAGTCCAACTCTTACATCCATACATGACTACTGGAAAAGCCATAGCCTTGACTAGATGGACCTTTGTTGGCAAAGTAATGTCTCTGCTTTTCAATATGCTTTCTTCCAAGGAGTAAGCATCTTTTAATTTCATGACTGCAGTCACCATCTGCAGTGATTTTGGAGCCCCCAAAATAAAGTCTGACACTGTTTCACTGTTTCCCCATCTATTTCCCCATCTATTTCCCATGAACTGATGGGACCAGATGCCATGATCTTCGTTTTCTGAATGTTGAGCTTTCAGCCAACTTTTTCACTCTCCTGTTTCACTTTCATCAAGAAGCTTTTTAGTTCTTCTCCACTTTGTGCCATAAGGATGATGTTATCTGCATATCTGAGGTTATTGATATTTCTCCCAGCAATCTTGATTCCAGCTTGTGCTTCTTCCAGTCCAGTGTTTCTCATGATGTACTCTGCATAGAAGTTAAATAAGCAGGGTAACAGTATACTGCCTTGACGTACTCCTTTTCCTATTTGGAACCTGTCTATTGTTCCATGTCCAGTTCTGTTGCTTCCTGACCTGCATATAGGTTTCTCAAGAGGCAGGTCAGGTGGTCTGGTATTTCCATCTCTTTCAGAATTTTCCACAGTTTATTGTGATCCACACAGTCAAAGGCTTTGGCACAGTCAATAAAGCAGAAATAGATGATTTTCTGGAACTTTCTTGCTTTTTCCGTGATCCAGCGGATGTTGGCAATTTGATCTTTGGTTTCTCTGCCTTTTCCTTAGTTAACTGTTTTTTCCCTTTGGAAATTAATATGCAACTAGGAACTATTGTTCAACACTCATACTGAAGACCTTGGATATGAAAATTGAAGGTAAAAAGTTGTGTAAATGATGTTACTGTAGCAAATTTAAAGATTCAATACTGAAATCTCTCTAACTCTGTTATTTTATATTTGTTTGGGTTGACTATCTAACCCAAAACCCACTGGCCCAGTTTTATTAGAATTTCCATGTCAAAATAGGCCTAACAATTCTGAATTTTTCTCCCACAAACTGTTAAATAATTGTTATTCTCATTCTCTTTAGGAATTCTGAAAAGGGCAACCCCTCAGGTATGTTATTTGCGTCCAGTTGCCAGTTAGAGATCAGGTAAGACAGATTTCATAAGCAAGTGGGTCCCTAAACTATCATTACATCATTCCATCATAAATAAAAAATCATTTATTCCTGCCTAAACATTTTGATTTTCTGCTGTCTTGTAAGGTGGAGTGGAGAGGCAGGAAGAATGTTCTAATCTGAAACAATTTGTAATGAAATGAATTGTCCATTTCTATGCATTTACTGTTTTATTGATTGACTTCAACTAGGGTTTGTATCAGCCAAGACATATGTGCAAATTGCTCTGAAACTATAGTCATGTTTGGCAATGTTGGTGTTTTAAGAAATTCTTTGGTTTTCATTGGAATCATTTTCCCTACTCATAAGGTAAAGTGTTTGAATTTCTCTAACACAAAGTTCCTGGATTGGGAGTTAACACTAACTTTACCATAGTACATGATGGTAAGAATGAGGATGTCTCGCTCTGGATCTTATTTTCATTTCTATAAAATAAGGAATTGGTGCTGTCATGAGCTTCCAGGTCCCTTCTGATGATAGGATACTGGAGTAATAGACAGCTGTGCTTAGCCATTATTTTTATTTATCAGTATTTGTAATGATAAAAATACAATGTACATTGAAGGCAGAATGTGTGATAGGATAATTTATTGAAATATCAATTTGTGTGTTTTGTTTTCATTGTTATGGATAAATAATGTTGGCAAGGATGTGAGAAAAAGAGAACCATGTGCGTTGTTGTTGGAAATGTAAAGTGGCACAGCCACTAGGGAAAAACAGTGTGGAAGCTTCTAAAAAAGTTAGAAATAGAACTGCTGTATGATTCAGCAGTTGCACTGCTGGCATTTATTTAAAGAAAACAAAAACCCTACTTCTGAAAGATATATAGAGGCTCATGTTCACTGAAGTATTATTTACAATAGCTCAGATATGGAAAAAACTTACATGTCTATCAATGGATGAATGAATAAAAAGATACACACACACAATGTAATATTACTAATCCATAAAGTAAAATGAAATCATGCTATTTGCAACAATACGGATGGAACTCAAGGGCCTTATGCTAACTGAAATAAGTCAGAGAAAGACAAATACTGTATAGGTAGGTGTGTGTGTGTATACATTAAAAATATATCTATAAAACTAAGTTTAGAGGTACAAAGAAAAGAAGTGATTACCAGGGATAAATGGGAGAACCATTTTGTTTTAGTTTAAATAAATTGAGTAAAAAATTAAATTAAAATATGATTTTTTTTAAAAAATGTGAGGGATATTAAGCATATCATTAAAATCATGCTTGACTAAAGAACTGAGACCTTCTCCCATTATCCAGTTTTTCTGTAGAACTTGTGGATTTCTGTGTGGTCCTAGAAAGGCAGATGGATGTTGCCAAAATCATTGAATTTGGATCTCTTATCAACCAAACAAGAAGAGGCTTGGAGTCAGATTCAATTAGATTTAATGACAAGAAAGATAATGTTACATTTCTTGCTTGTGAGTTTTAGAAACTCAAAATTATGACAGCAAATATTGAGAAATAAAAATTCCTTTGAAAATTAACTATAACATAACTTCAGATAATTAAATTAGATTTACTTTCCTCTGTTACAAACATTGAAAGGCAAAGTTCAAACTATATATATCAAAGAGACATATATGTTCCAAGACAGTAATGGTTGTTAGAATGTATCATCATAGGTAAAACTTTCTAAGACCTTTTTTATGGAATAAAAGTGTATAATTTCAGCAATTGTAGATATGACTTACAGAGAAGCCAGTGCTTTAATATTTGTACTTAAAGCATGTCTTACACAATATAGAGAGGAATGATAAAACTAATGATAATTTAAAATGTTAATTTTTGTTTACTTAGAACAGCATTCTATAATATATGTACATATAAACACCATGGCAAATTGAGACAATAGATGAAATTTAAAAACTTTATATTTTAGTACCTTTAGTACTTTTTCCTGCTTTTTTAATTAAGCTTTTTATTTTGTACTGGAATATAGCCTATTAACGATATTGTGATAGTTTCAGGTGGAGAGCAAAGGGTCTCAGTCATACATAAACACGTATCCATTCTTCCCCAAACTTCCCTCCTATCTAGGCTACCACACAACATTGAGCAGAGTTCCCTGTGCTATACCATAGGTCCTTGTTGGCTATCCGTTTTAAATATAGCAGTGTGTACCTATCCATCCCAAACTCCCTAATTATCCCCCACTCACATCCTTCACCCCTGACAACCATAACTTCATTCTCTATTCTGTGAGTCTATTTCTGTTTCTAGGACTTTTCAATGCACAGAAAAATTTAAAGCTTTCAAATTTGTTTTTACAAACCCAAGGGGTGAAGCCTAACATAAAAAAATACAGCATTCTTTAGTCCTTATCTTTGTACATTACTATGCATTCAAGAGATTTGCCTCTACAAAGCTTAGTTATTTTGAGAGACAGCCCGGTGAACTTGTCACCATTCATGAAGCAGTGGTGGGAAAAAAAACTGTACTGTGTGTCAAGTATCCTAATTCTAGTCCTAGTTTCTAATTTGACATCTGTGTACTTGGTTAAATTGCTTAACTCTTTTCTCAAAAGTATTGTCTCTAGGTCATAATGAGATACTCCAAAGCTTCAGCCAGCTTGAGTTTGCTATTACAATGATTATTTTTTCCAAATACTTTATTTCCCTAGCCTTTAGCCAAATATGCAAAGAACTGCCATCTTGACTGCCATTCATGTATTAACGTTTACAGTTAAAGGAGTCACTACAAAGATTCTCTCATCAGCTAATACTTTTAGAATTTCGTTTTCTTATATCTTCAGAGTCCATCTGAGTTACACAACAAAGTGAATCTCACTACTGGTATGTATTGATGCTTTTGAACCGTCGTGTTGGAGAAGACTCTTGAGAGTCCCTTGGACTGCAAGGAGATCCAACCAGTCCATTCTGAAGGAGATCAGCCCTGGGATTTCTTTGGAAGGAATGATGCTAAAGCTGAAACTCCAGTACTTTGGCCACCTCATGAGAAGAATTGACTCATTGGAAAAGACTCTGATGCTGGGAGGGATTGGGGGCAGGAGGAGAAGGGGACAACAGAGGATGAGATGGCTGGATGGCATCACGGACTCGATGGACATGAGTCTGAGTGAACTCTGGGAGATGGTGATGGACAGAGAGGCCTGGCGTGCTGTGATTCATGGGGTCGCAAAGAGTCAGACATGACTGAGCGACTGAACTGAACTGAACTGAACTGAAACTCACAGCAGTGTTAGAAGAAAAGCAACATTATCAACTTTGTTTTAATCACAAGATGCCCTCCAAAAGATATAAGTTGTTTCAAAGAAAATCCACAATCTAAGACTCCCCTATATTAAAATTATTCAACAAGAATATGTTGCAGGCATTGATGCCAGCTACAAAGGATGAGATCTAAAAGTGTTTTAGGTGATAGCAATTATCTTTGAAATAAACAACATCCTTTAGTCTATATATTATATTTAATTCACTAAATATAAGGCCTGTATGTTTGCTTTATTTACTATTTTCTTCTAGAAATGTCCTTTTCTAGAGGCATCTGTTATGTCATGTGCCTACCACTAATAGAGAGCTGAAATATCAGGGCTCCAGCATTCTTTTGAATGGAAAGATCTAGAATGGTTGTTGGAACTCAGTTTGATAATAATACACTCAGAATGGGCACACTTTTTTTTTTTTGGCACATTAGCCTTTATCAAAGGGCTATTTGCAATACTTCAATGAGACTAAAATCAAAGGCATTCATTTGAAACTCTGAATACTCAGGTACACAGGATTTTAGGGCAGGAAAGAAAAACTATTGGTTCCATTTTATAGCTAGGTGGAGCAGAGACATAATTTGAAATCCAAAAGTTATGGAGGAGGCAATGTTAAATCTAGAGCATAATGAATTTTTTTTTAAGACATAGAGTCAGCTACAAACTGGCACTTGCCATCTACCTCTGCAAGGATTAAATCATGTGCTGCTGCAGCTGCTGACCTTTAACATTCCCTGAAGGAGTTCAGGGTGGAGAGCAGAAATGTGGCACTCTGTGCTCAGGGATGTGGGGGAGGGGCAAGAAACTAGCAGGACAGGTCTTCAGATAGTTAGATATATTCAGGAGCCAAATTAATGAGCCCAATTTTTACATCTCCCCATATCTAGAATGGCACTAAAATCTTTCATTGTAATGACTGTTCCTTGTGACTAAAACAGAAAGCTTCATGAGACTGGTAGAAACCTTCTGGAAAAATATGTGCTTGATTGCATGTATTCCTTCTCCCGAAAACTACATATATACTGACCTTGCACCCTGGCTCTTCAGAACAGTTTCTCAGAGCTATCTGAGGCATTGTCTCCCAGACTGCAGTCCTCATTTTGCCCCAAATTAAGTTTAACTCGCAATTCTCATGATGTACAGTTTTTTAAGTCAACATCAGTTTTATTCAGAAGAACCCTGCATGCATTTATCACTTATACTACCTTAACAGGTAGCCAGCAAGTCTTTTTTTTTTTTGAAAAATTGATAACTATCAAAGACACTTAAATTAATATAATATTGACAATGGCCTTCCTTTTCTTGTCTTTCTATTTGACTTGAAGATTGATGTCCCAATTCACCCTAAATAAAATCCATATAAGAACATTATGCTTGTGAGGCAAAAGCACTACATGTTCCACTGCCCTTCCTCTCAGTCAGAAGAGACTGTGGAATGATTGTCATCTAAAGTCCTCCCATTAAGACATTCTGGAGCCCTATTCATGTGTTAGAACCAAGATAGAAGTCTAGAAGGAAAAAAGAACAATCAATGCAGACTTCAGTTAACATGCAACATCAATAGAATTGGTGAAAATTTCCATGGCAACACCCCTGAAAATGTTGTATAGTAACTATATTGTTGTATAGCAACTATATACTTAAACATTTATCTTCCATTGGATGAAAAGAAAGTCGGATGGGTTAATTCTGTCGGTGAAGCATTCTGGCTGTCCTTTATATTTACCAAAGTACAAGAATATTTAGCAAATAAAGTTTGTGTCTACTTCTTAAAGACAAAGAATAAGAATAACTGACATGAAGTAGGTAATACAGGAGGTGGGAGGAATGCAGTCTGCATTGTGAAGTGTCTATGAAATTTTTACATCTAAACAGCAAAGAAATCTTATCTTTAGTTTCTTTAACCCACAGAAGATAAGCTAAGCACTCAAATTGTAAAAATTCATGTGATTAGACAAATATGACATAAATATTTTCCCCCATATTTATTTTATTTTTTAATATTTACTTAGTTATTTGGCTATGCCAGGTCTTAGTTGAGAGACATGGAATCTTAAGTTGAGTCATGTAAAGTCTTAGTTGCAGAATGTGGGATCTAGTTACCTGGCCAGGGATCAAACCAGGCCCCCTGCATTAAGAGCTCAGAGTCTTAGCCACCAGGGAAGTCCCTCATCCCATATTAAAAAATATATATATATATATATATATATATATATATATATATATATATATACACGTGTGTGTATGTGTGTGGCCACTCAGTTGTGTTTGACTCTTTGTGACTCCATGGACTGTATCCTGCAAGGCTCCTCTGTTCATGGGATTTTCCAGGCAGAACTAAAATGGGTTGCCATTCTCTTCTCGAGGGGATCTTCCTGACCCAGAAATCAAACCTGTGTCTCTTATGGTTCCTACATTGGCAGGAGGATTCTTTACCACTGAGCCACCTGGGAAGCTCCTATACACACATACTTACTTTAAATTACCCATATTTTCAAACCCTGATTTAAAATTCTCAACTTTTTCCTTTCTAGACTTAAGAATTATGCATGTATATATGACATCTTTTTGCCTTTTCACACTGTTCATGGGGTTCTCAAGGCAAGAATACTGAAGTGGTTTGCCATTCCTTCTCCAGTAGACCACGTTTTATCAGAACTCTCCACCATGACCCATCTGTCTTGGGTGGCCCTACGTGGCATGGCTCATAGCTTCATTGAGTTAGACAAGGCTGTGATCCTTGTGATCAGTTTGGTTAGTTTTCTGTGATTCCAGTTTTCATTCTGTCTGCCCTCTGATGGATAAGGATAAGAGGCTTGTGGAAGCTTCCTGATGGGAGGGACTGGCCTGGGGGAATCTGGGTCTTGTTCTGATGGGTGGGGGTGTACTCAGTAAATCTTTATTCCAATTTTCTGTTGATGAGCAGGGCTGTGTTCCCTCCCTGTTGTTTGGCCTGAAGCCAAACTATGGTAGAGATAATGGTGACCTCCTTCACAAGGGCTTATGCCAGCACTGTTGTATTCAGTACCCCGACCTTGCAGCAGGCCATTGTCAACCCACACCTCTGCCCAAGACTTCTGGACACTCACAGGCAAATCTAGCTCAGTCTCTTGTGGGGTCACTGATGCTTTCTCCTGGGTCCTGGTGTACCCAAGGTTTTATTTGTGCCCTCAAAGAGTCCTGTTTCCCCAGTCCTGTGGAAGTTCTGTAATCAAATCCCACTGGCCTCCAGAGTCAAATTCCCTCGGGGTTCTCAGTCCCTTCGCTGGATCCCCAGGTTGGGAAATCTGTTGTGGGTCCTAGAATTTGTGTAACAGTGCAAGAACTTCCTTGGTATAATTGCTGTCTAGTTTGTGGGTCATCTGCGGGGTGGGCTCTAAGGCGGGGCTCACATACTGTGACTCGCAGCTCTGCTGCAGCCAGAGGCCCTGTCCCTGTGTCAGGCCACTGCTGACCAGTGCCTCCACAGGAGACACTCAAACACTCAACAGCAGGTCTGGCTCAGTCTTTGTGGGGTCTCTGTGTCCTGGTGTGCACATGGTTTCGTTTGAGCCCTCCAAGCATCTCTGGTGCATATGGGGTTTGATTCTAGATGTGATTTCGCCTGTCCTACCATCTTGTTGGGACTTCTCCTTTGTTCTTGGACGTGGGGTATCTTTCCTTGGTGGGATCCAATATTCTCCTGTGGATGGTTGTTCAGGAGTGAGTTGCAATTTTGGAGTTCTTGCAGGAGAAGATGAGTGCATGTCCTTCTACTCTGTGTCTTATTCTCTCTCAAGTTGGGAAAGGAGTACATCAAGACTGTCTATTGTCACCCTGCTTATTTAACTTATATGCAGAGTACATATGCGAAATGCCAAGCTGGATGAAGCACACGCTGGAATCAATAATCTTAGATATGCAGATGACATCACCCTTATGGCAGAAAGTGAAGATGAACTAAAAAACTTCTTGATGAAAGTGAAAGAGCTGGCTTAAAATTCCACATTCAAAAAACAGATCATGGCATCCAGTCCCTTCACTTCATGGCAAAAAGTTGGGGAAACAATGGAAACAGTGACAGACTTTATTTTCATGGGCTCCACAGTAACTGCCGATGGTGATTGTAGCCATGAAATTAAAAGACACTTGCTCCTTGGAAGAAAAGCTATGACAAACCTAGATAGCATATTAAAAGTGAAAGTGAAAGTTGTTCAGTCATGTACGACTCTTGTGACCCCCTGAACCATACAGTCCATGGAATTCTCCAGGCCAAAATACTGGAGTGGGTAACCTTTCCCTTCTCCAGGGGATCTTCCCAACCCAGGGATCAAAACCCAAGTCTCCCACATTGCAGGCAGATTCTTTACCAGTTGAACCATAAGGGAAGCCCAGCATATTAAAAAGTAGAGACATTACTTTGCCGACAAAGGTCCGTCTAGTCAAAACTATGGTTTTTCCAGTAGTCATGTATGGATGTGAGAGTTGGACCATAATCAAAGCTGAGCACTGTAAAATTGATGCTTTCGAACTGTGGTGTTGGAGAAGACTCTTGAGAGTCCCTTGAACTGCAAGGAGTTCCAACCAGTCCATCCTAAAGGAAATTATTCCTGAATATTCATTTTAAGGACTGATGCTGAAGTTGAATCTCCAGTACTTCAGTATACTCCAATATTGATGTAAAGAACTGATTCATTAGAAAAGACCCTGATTCTTGGAAAGGTTGAAGGCAGGAGGAGAAGGTGATAACAGGGAATGAGATGGTTGGATGGTATCACTGACTTGATGGACAAGAGTTTGAGCACTCTCTGGGAAAGGAAGCCTGGTGTGCTGCTGTCCATGGGGTCACAAGGAGTCAGACATGACTGAACAATTGAACTGAACTGAACTATGATATCAGTTGGAAAAAAAACTCTCATAATAGCTTATAACTAACTCCTGACAATTATAGCAGTCATTTCCTAAATTCTATATATGTTATTCACTTTAGCAAAAAGGAAATGCCATTATCCTTCTTTATTATTCTTGCATTAAAGATACGCCACTTCACTGAGTTATAGAATTACGTTGAACATAAGTCAACCATTAGAATGAGATTATGAATACCAAATATACATATGTATGTTATCCTTTTCATTCTTAAAACTTTAGGAGAATATAAGGGAAATGTATGCATGCTTAGTTGCTCAGGCATGTCCGACTCTTTGCAACCCTATAGACTGCAGCCAGCCAGGCACCTCTGTCATTGGGGATTCTCCAGGAGAGAATACTGGAGTGGGTTGCCAAGCTCTCCTCCAGAGGATCTTTCTGATCCAGGGATTGAACCCATGACTACCGGATTGCAGGTGGATTCTTTAACACCTGAACCACCAGGGAAGCACAAATATACATATCTCTCCTACCCTTTTCATTCTTGAAAGTGTGGGAGAATAGAAGGTAATAGGAGAGACTTATAATGCCTCCAAGTAGTCCTGTCCTAGACAAGGGGCTCAGCATTTAACAAGGATCCATATACTTAAATAGACATTAACTTGTATTTTTGTCCCTAAATTTTATTTTGCCCTGAAAAGACTGATTGATTTGCATTTAAACATCATTTCAGTTGCTCTTAGTAATGATCTTTTATCAGAGATTCTTCTTTAGAACCAACAGTATAGACAGCAAATGTTGTTAGAAGTTACCCTTAATACTTCTCATTGCCTACACCCCAACATTTTATTATTTTAGTCACAGCTAAATTGATAATACAAATTAAGAAGGGATTTGTGCTTGTGGAGGTTAATGAGAAAATGGAGAGAAAGAATGTTTTTAATGATAAAATTATATTTATACTGTAGGATTTCCTTAGTTTCATAGTTCCTTATACAGTTTGGATCAGAGGATGAAGCAGAGGCCATTATGGTTTCCCCATCTATAGCTACATCTGTCACTCCATTGGAGCTGAGGCCAACATTCTCAGTGTCCACCTCTTCTCCCTTCTCTATGTTGAATGCAACCTATTTCCTTTTTTTGCTAATGTTTATTTATTAATTTGTCTGTACCAGGCCTTAGTTGTGGCATGTGAACTGCTAGTTGAAGCATGTGGGGTCTAGTTCTCTGACCAGGGATTGAACCCAGGTCCTCTGCATTGAGAGTGTGGAGTCTAAGCCACTGGGCCATCAGGGAAGTCCCAACATATTATTATTTGGCTTCCTAGGTAAGTGGAAGCCTATTTCCATTCAGAAGAACTTCAACTGTAATATCAGTTATTTTTAAGATGATAAAATAAATTGGTATAATCTGCTAGAAAATGAATGCGCCAAGCATTGATCTAGATAAGAGATAATTCCTTTTACCCTTTTATCATCTCTGTGGTGGAGGTATCTAATTATCCCAATTTTTCAAAAGAACAGATAAAGGTACAGAAAAGTAAAATAACTTGCCCAAGGTCACACAGATGCTAATTAGAGAAGCTAGGATTTGCAGCAAGTCAATCTGGCTCAAGATCTTATGTTCCTGAGTGAGCTGATTTCTCTATTAGGCACATAGACACAATGCCAAGGGCCTGCTGTATTTTAGAAATCATAAACATGCTTTAATCTGAGTTCCTTTTAAAATAAAAAATGGAAATAAAAATGAATTTAATAATATCAAGTATAGTAAGTATAATATCAAAATATAATACATATAATTAATGGTTTCCCAGGTGACTCAGTGTAAAGAATCTGCCTGTCAAGCAAGAGACCCAGGTTTGATCCCTGGGTCAGGAAGATCCCCTGGAAAAGGAAATGGCAACCCACTATAGTATTCTTGCCTGGGAAATCCCATGGACACAAGCCTGGTGGGCTATAGTCTATGGAGTTGAAAAGAGTTGGACATGGCTTAACAACTAAACAAAAACAACCCAACAATAATGCAGTAATTCTGAATATATAATAATGATTTCTTATGCCAACACAATCTTAAAATATAACAATATAATTATATATTTTATTAATAATATTTAAAGGAGGAAGGAGCCCATGAAAGCAAAGATGTTCAGGATCCACAGAAGTCAAATTTAGCCATGTTCTTAACCACTGTGCTATGATGCTTCTCATTATAAATAAAGTTCACAGTCAAACACTCTTCAGTTTATTTGTGGAAATAACTTTCCCCAGTAGTTATCTGCCTATTATTTAACATCCTTCATATTCATCAGGCAATGATATGTCATTATCTCTTCCCAACTAACACAAAATAAGAAATAAAAATCATCCTTTTCATGCAAATATCAGTCTTTCTAAACTACATACTGAAATCATTTTTAAAAAGCAGACACAGTTAAAGGTAGCTGAGGTCAATTTCACAAAGCCTAGGAGTAAAGTCAAACAAATCATTTTACTAGGTCTCATTAATTTAATGGAGATCCAGTTTTTTTTCGTTTGAGGGTGGATAGGTGATATAGGTTTGAAAATGTTCTGAAAACTAAAAAGTAGTTTATTAATATTATTTTTAAACTTTTCTTGAAGTATAGTTGATTTACAATGTTGTGTTAATTTCTACTGTAAAGCAAAGTGATTCAGTTGTCCATATCTATATTGTGCTTGTATTCTGGCTTTACAGCTTAAAAAGCTAAGAGGACTCAGTATCAGTTCAGTTCAGTTACTCAGTCGTGTCCGACCCTTTGAGACCCCATGGACTGCAGCACGCCAGGCCTCCCTGTCCTTCACCAACTCCTGGAGTTTACTCAGATTCATAGAGGATAGAAATCAGTGATCAGAATGCTGAAAGGTCAGAACTTAAGTGAAAGCATAAATAAAGGAAGTAGAATTTTAGGCCTTGTTATGGACAATATGTGAGAGAATTTATAGAAAAGCATAACAGATCTCATCTTGCCTTGAGCGTGCTTCTAGTTAACTATTTATTCAGTGTGTATCTGGTGAAGGCTCAGTGTGGGCCAAGTCCATTTCCAGGCAGACTTGTACATAAAATAATGAACAAGAACACCAGAACCCTCCCTACTCCAGGAAACTACTAAGCCCACCGACCACAACTAAGACCTAATGTAGCTAAATAAATAAATATTAAAAAAAACAGTCCATACTGCTTTCCTGGAGCTTGCGTCTTGGAGTGGGGAAGGAGGAATCAGGAAACAAATAAAAACTTGGGCATATATGTAAACAAGTGGGAACATCTTAGACAAGCTAAATGCTATGATGAATAAAGCAGATGAATATGCTGGAGAGATGAGGTAGGGGAAACACAGGGTGAGTCATGGAGGGCCCTTCTAAAAGGCTGTTTTACTGTGCTGTCTCTACTTCCAGCTTATGCTTTCCGTCTGGCGGGGGTGCTGTGTGATTTGTGTCTTCCTCATATAACACAGCGCCTGGCACACTGTGATGATGAGTGCTGAGACCTGCTGGTAGCAGCTGCACTTCTCCATTTGCTAAATAGAGAATTAACAAGAGGAAATAAGTTTTCACTTCAGCATGAGGGATTTAGTTTAGTTATTACTAAGCATATCCCAGTCCTGAAGTGTTAAATCCCTAAATGGTGTTGTAATTTGCACTTCTCAATTTCCTCTGGGTCTTAGCTTGCTCAGGCTGCCACAACAAAATACCACAGACTGGCTTAACAATGGAGACTCACTGTCTCACCATTGCGAAGACTGGAAATACAAGATGTGGGTGCCAACCTGGCTTCTCACTGTGCACTCGAGTGAAGTACCGTAAGTCCCCTACCCACAAATAAGCTTCATTCCAAAAGTGCATTTGTAAGTCCAATTTGTTCTTAAGTCCAACAAAGTTAGCCTACGTACCCAGTTAACACAGTCAGCTATGTAGAACTGTACTATCATAGGTTTATAATACTTTTCACATACAAAATAAAACATTTTTAATCTTACAGTACCTTGGGAAGTACAGTAGTACAGTACAACAGTTGACATACAGGGGCTGCCATTAACAGTCAAGAAGAGTTACTGATGAGCAGAAGAGGAGGTGGGAAATGACAAAGCTGAAGGATTGTCAGCAACAGGACACAGGGCAAACTACACTGTCATTCTGCCTGACATTGATGGCACAGGTTCTGGCTCCCTGGTGGAACCAGATGCACATTTCCATCTTTGAAATTTTGCAACTTGAATATTCGTCTGTAGGGCACTTATTGTAAAGAAAGTGGGAACGGGTAGGGGAGAGACAGAATGAGAGAGAATCCCTCTTTCTTGCCCTTCTTACTTTTTTTTACAAGGCCACTAAACTCATGCTCAGGAATCATCTAATCCTAATTACATCCTGATAACCATCAGATGGGGCTTCCCAGGTGGCGCTAGTGGTAAAGAATCTGCCTGCCAATGCAGGAGACTCAAGAGACGAGGGTTTGATCGCTGGAGGGGAAGATCCCCTGGAGGAGGGTATGGCAACCCACTCCAGCATTCTTGCCTGGAGCATCACCATGGACAAAGGAGCCTGACAGGCTACTGTCCATGAGATCTCAAAGAGTTGGACACGACTGAGCAATTTAGCATGCGCACATGCAGCATCAGATTAGGGGTTAGAGTTTCAACATACAAATTTTTTTTTCTTTTGGAAGGGGTGAACACAGATATTCAGTCCATATGCTTTGTTTTAGCATCTTTAACAATAGGATGTGTTTAGTAATTCCCTTAAGAGTCATTCCACAGCTAGGTGACAGGAATACAACCATGAGTAAGAGGAATTCCTGTCTCCTGGAGCCTTGCGTCTAATTGTGGCACAAATTTGAATGGCAAATAAATGGATTCAGTCTGTGATGGACTGGGCATCTGAAAAGAGAGAAGTTCTTACAGTCACCCGCTAAGATAGCCTCCAATGATCCCACCCTCCTGTTATTCTGCCACCTTCTGTATCATCCCTCTCTCACGAGCTATTAGTCTGTATGACCAGTAGCCTGTGGCAGAACTGTTGGTTAGTCACTTTCAAGATTAGATTGTAAAAGACAGATTTCCGTCTTGAGCTACCTCTCTTGGATTATTTGCACTGGGAAGCCATGTCATCAGCAGCTCTGGGGAGAGGAACACATGGTGAAAATCTGAGCTATGTGGCCAATAGTCCCAAGGAACTGAAATGGCCAGCCACCATATGAGTGGACTTAGATGCAAATTTCCTAGCTCCACATGTCTGCAGCTTGAATCTCAAGAGGGACCCTGAGCCAGAAACACTCGGCAAGTTTCCTCCCAGATTCCTGACTCACAGAAACTGTGAGATAATAAATGTGGATTAACTTAAGCCACTACATTTGGGATAGTTTGTAACTGTGTGATAGATAACTAATGCAGATCTTTCAGTGCAGATGATTTGAGAGACAATGACCTAGAGTGTTCTTGATCAATGGTCAGATATGGAAAGCTTAAGTGAGAATTGATAAGCTCTCAATAAGCTAGAAAAATAAGAAGAGTAGCAATGGCATTGATACCAAAATTGATGCACTACTGATGCCTGTTTGAGCTGTAAGGTTGAGTTACCCAGAATCCAAGCATTGATATCTCACATTTATGTCACGAATGAGTCAAGTAACAAGAGCTATTTATAATGAATGTCATGGCCTTTTCCTCTGTTTTAACTGATAACACTTATTATTTTAAGAATTCTGAGTTATCAGGAGTAGGTGTCAGAATGTGTATATGTAGAAGAAAGAATATCTTTGTCTCAACTCTAAATCCAAAATTATTTTAAATTCTCATTCATATATATACCTGCTTTCTGAATGTCTTTCTGATAATGCCTTCCTTTATGGACTCAAATGATATCTAGAGCAGCAGATACAAATCTTTCCTAACAAACGTAAGGCTCTCATCATAAAAAAACTTATTTTTTAGGGTAGACTATGTTGCTCCAAAATACATTTGATAAACCTATGAGCACTGATATTATTTGACACCAGAGAAACAGGTAGTAATTTCAATTTAGAACATAAAAATGAACCAAGAATAAAAACCCAAGTTGTATTTAGAGTGTGTCTTACAGATACAAAGAAGATTTGCAGCTTTCTTTGATGTGCTCACATGAAATGCCTGTAGTCAAAGGGCTATTTTTAAACTTGAGAAGAAATTCGGGACAAAAGGAACATTTTAAATATAAAAGAGAACTCTTGGGAAGATCACAGAGAAGTGAAATCACTATTACAAAGTTCAAAGACACATTGTTCTTCAAATACCAAGAAGCTGACTTAAGGATCATTGGTGACCCTCATTCTGGGACGGTTTTTCTAGGTTTTAAGGAAGTGATGGCCATGAAGCTGTTCTTTTGCCCCTTTTCAGAAATTGCTCTGTTTTGGACCACTTTTCCGCTTTACTTTTTTGAGACTAATCCCACTGTTGTCAGGCAACATTTTCTGTCTCCTTCAACTCCCAGGCTAGAGTTTTTGAACTCAGTGAGGAGATCCGAATTGCAGGTAATTAGCATGTCGTGCCAGGCATCAAGTTGGCTGATCACAAGAGGCTAGGGAAAGGAATCTGAGGTGTCAGTCCCTGGTTGGAGCAGGAAAAATATCAGAGACCAGGAGTTGCTCCCAAGCAGATAGGAAGCTGGAAAATTATTTTAAAACATGGGCAGGAAGCCAGGCGGACCAGTCCCATGTATTAAGGGCCATTCTAAAAGTCAGCCAGAAGGTCATAGGGATAGATCTGTGACCTCAGGCCAAGGAGGACTGACCCAGAGAGGCGGGATCTATTGTTTGATGTCAGAGAGAAGCTCTAACAAACAGGACGAGAAAGGCAACTTCTATGAGTACCAACTCTGAGAGGCAATTTAAATACATTAGCTCATTTCTTCCTCACAGCAATTTTGGAAGATAGGTTTTATATCCATTACGTAGATGTGGCAACTGAGACTCAGAGAGATGAAGCAACTTGGCCTTTGGAGCCACCATTCATGTCCATGACTGTCTGATGCCAAATCCTCTCTCACTACACCACTTTTTATCTTCCTATGAGTGATTTTATTTAACACAGTCATTGACTAAAAATAATAAACTTAGGGGACTTCTTTCATAAGGGATCTCAAGAGCATCAAGTACAAACCCTTCATTTAATGTGCTTAAAAATGAAAGAAAGGTCACAGTGGTACAGGTTATGATTCTGAATTATATAATTCAGATACTTTGCTGTTGGTCACATATTGGATCCTTAGAAATCACAAAGAATGTTTATCTGTGTCAAAAATGAAAGAAACCAATACATAGGAGAAATATATTTAGCTCAGTGCATCTTTTAATTTTCTTTTTGATGATAATTTTAAGAATTTTTATCTAAAAGCCATTTGTACGCAGGTAGTCAGTCCGTTTCAACTATCCAGTAAATTTTGGTTTGTTTTCAGAACAGTCACTGCCTACAACACTGCTTATGGAATATCTGAAATGCATTTATATTTGTAGAATAAGGTAATTCAGTAGCATGGTGTCCACTCACTGGTTCATTCATCCTAAAACACTTTCTATATGCCAATAGCTGAGAACGCAATTGTAGTCACAGTACTAAGGAGTTTATTGAATGAAGGATGGCAGTTAACATTTACACAGAATTTAGAGCTATCAAAAAATGCCAGCGCTGAGAGGCCACAGGAAGGAATGCTCCTAATTCTACCTCGGAGTGAAAAACAAGTTATACTTCCAGGAAGTACTTTGGAAAGCCTGTCTTGAAAGAGTCCTCCCAAGGTGTAATACATTGATAATAAAATGATTAACTTGTTAGTCATTCAGTTCAGTTCAGTCGCTCAGTCGTGTCCGACTCTTTGCAACCCCATGAATTGCAGCACGCCAGGCCTCCCTGTCCATCACCAACTCCCAGAGTTCACTCAAACTCATGTCCATCGAGTTGGTGATGCCATCCAGCCACCTCATCCTCTGTTGTCCCCTTCTCCTCCTGCCCCAATCTCTCCCAGCATCAGGGTCTTTTCCAATGAGTCAACTCTTCGCATGAGGTGGCCAAAGTACTGAAGTTTCAGCTTTAGCATCAGTCCTTCCAATGAACACCCAGAACTGATCTCCTTTAGAATGGACTGGTTGGATCTCCTTGCAGTCCAAGGGACTCTCAAGAGTCTTCTCCAACACCACAGTTCAAAAGCATCAATTCTTCGGCACTCAGCTTTCTTCACAGTCCAACTCTCACATCCATACATGACCACAGGAAAACCATAGCCTTGACTAGACGGACCTTTGTTGGTATTAGATTGTTCTAAATCAAGTTGTGTCCCAGGAGAATAAAATTCCATTTCTAAAATGGACCTTGAGAATCCCTTTTTCCCTTTTTCACTAACTTGTCTTTTATATTTGAGGAAAGCACCTCCACCACACCTGCATCTCCCACCATGGTCCAGAAAACATCTATGAAGATAGAGACTGGTGACCTCTGTTGACGTTTTACTGTTTAAAATTATCAGTGCCATGCCTTCAAATCTAGAGGAAATGCCAGTGGTCCTCTTTCTAAAGAAAGGTAAAAGATTTATGTTTTGCTCTTTGTTCATTATTTATTCCAAAATTTACAAGTCACTCAAAGTTAAGATTCATGACTATCTAGATATATTGTTATTCTATATGAAAAGTTCTGTGGTTCTTACAAAACTAACTATAAACTGCTAATGTGTTCATCCCTTAAATGGACTAAAAATGACCATGATATGTGCATTTTGTATTAAACCATTCCACTTGCTAAAAGAAAAATGTAATGATCTTTTATGTCACAACTCTAATCAGACTTCCTGTACGTACATGTAACTAATAGTAAGAGATAGGGTGTGTATTCTTTTAGATGATAAAAATCAGTATTTCTGGGTAAATTCAATACTTATAGAAAGAGAAAAATATAGGTATATACACTATACATTATACATTCGCAGTGGGGTTGATATTGCCCCAAGTGTTGAAAATTGGTTCTTGGAAGGATGGATGCTAGTATTACACTAATTTGTGATCTTACAAAGGACTACAGGATATAAACAGATAAACAGTGTATCCATAATATCAAAATTTAATAGGAAGGAAATTAGGAATAAAAAATGTCCACAAAGGCTCTTTGCGGGGTTAAAAAAAAATGTTGAGTAACACTGGTGTGTAAGTATATAAACACATATGTCTCATATATGTATATATAGGCATCTTTATGCTATTTTTCTTTTAGAACAAAACAGAATATATGATATTCTGTATCTGTCCCTTGCTTTTATTTTTCAATATGCTATATCACATATGACAAAGGATTGATGCTTTTGAACTGTGGTGTTGGAGAGGACTCTTGAGAGTCCTTTGGAATGCAAGGAGATCAAAGCAGTCAATCCTAAAGGAAATCAGTCCTGAATATTCATTGGAAGGACTGACGCTGAAGCTGAAGCTCCAATACTTTGGCCACCTGATATGAAGAGCCGACTCCTTAGAAAAGACCCTTACTCTGGGAGAGGTTGAAGGCACGAGGAGAAGGGGACAGCACAGGATGAGATGGTTGGGTGGCATCACACCTCAATGAATGTGAGTTTGAGCAAGCTCCGGGAGATGGTGAAGGACAGGGAGGAAAGCCTGGCTTGCTGCAGTCCATGGGGTCGCAAAGAGTTGGACACTGCTGAGCGACTAAACGACAACAGCATGTCACATGTGAAGCAGGATTTACACAGGCCAATACTTGCAGGGATCAGGTATGTAACATAAATAAGAAAAACAAGAATTAGGGAAGAGGTGTGGACAGCAGCAAAACTGATACCCATGCTCCTGTACACAAGGGGGAAGTGGGATTCACCTCCAGTTGATGGTTGCTATGTGGGAATTTGGTCTCAGTGTTATCATATCCTCTGATTTGCCAAGCAATAGTGGAAATACAAACTTTACATGTTGACACTGAATTTTCCAAGTGTGTCAACATTTTGTGGGTCAAGTGAAACATGTCCAAACTAGTAAACATCGCAGGTCTCCCTTTGGACTTCTGGTAGGGGTACAACCTGGGGTTTCCCCAGAATGATTCAGAAGCTAACTACAACAAAATTCCTTGCACAGAATTTTCATGTGATGTGCTTGCTGGGCTTCAGTTCAGGTCTACTGAAGTAGAAACTCTATGGATCCATCTAGGAATATGAATTTTTAACAAGGTATTTCTTATGTAATCTCAAGTTTGAGAACCAAGAGCACAGCATACTTTTTAACAGCTCTATTACCTCCATAATTGGATGCTAAAGTAAGAAATGATCATACTGTTTAACAACCACGTCCTTATTGGTGGGTATTGAAGTTGCTTCTACATTCCCCCCTCTATACATAATACTTCAGTAAATGTCCTTTTGCACATTGCTTTAATTTTTATAGATTTCTTAAATCAGGATTACTGGGTCTAATTAAGGTCTAATAGATATTGTACATTTTAGGGTCTAGTAGATACTGCAAGTTTACTTTAAAAAGGGTTCAGAAAGTTACATTCCAACCAGAAATATATACGAGTGTCCTAATCCCAACAGTAACATCACTGGACATTAGAATTGTTTTTCTTCTTGAATAAAGATTTAAAAATTTTCTTTTTGTAAATGAAAAATGTATGCAGTTAAGAATTTTTTTAGAAATAACGTTTACATTTTCTCTATTTGAGGAGTTTGGAGATATTTCCTTGTTGAGAATGGCAGGTTAGAGTGGAAGCTAACACCTTGTATACGGTGTCAATTTTATTGACACCTTTACCTGCTTCCTAGGGTCTACCCTTCTCTCAAATCGCTGCTTCTCTTCCCACAGGGAGTCCACTATAGCCACTAACTGTCTTTCACCATTCTGGTATATGTTTCTGAGTTTTACGTTTACTTGCTCATTCCTATCTCCACTTGGAGGCTAAAATAGGTAAGACTATTTTAATAGTCTATCTTTTCCTTATTTATTTGATGTAGCTCTGTGCAAACTAGGCCATTAGCAATTTACTATAAAAAGTATTTAAAGAATTATATAGGTTACTGTTTTACTTAATAATCAACCCAATTTGAACAAAATTTTACTTAATTTCAACTATATTAACCCATTGAATCAATCAGTACCCTTAGTTTCTCTTTTTGCTTTTAGAAATGTGCTCTATTTATGCATTTTCAGTATAATGCTATAATAAATCAACTCCAGAATAATAGTGATTGTTATTTTATTAAATAACAGCAGAGGAGCTATAAAGATTTAAATAGCTTTATATGCATGTTAAAAACTTTCCAACCTCAGAAATGGATTTTTATGGGGAGAGGAGGGAGAGAAATGGGCTTTCTCTCAAGAGTTTTAATTTCAAAACCCAAATGGAATTTCAAAATAGAAGTAAATAAATGTCAAAGCCTCTTGGCCTCTGCTCTGCCATTCTATGCCTGAAATCCTGCCAAAATGAAATTTTCCATTCAAGAAGAACTGGCATTTACTAAGCTGATTTTTAAAGACTCACTTTTAAAAGTAGTGGAAACTTTGTGCAACTTTGGACGTTTCTCTGTGAATAGAACAGTTGCCTCTGTAGACATTTTCCACAATGATAATGTTTTCTGAAAAACGAATTTTTAGCCCTTTCAATGTCTTCAGCCACTGGGTCTACTGGTTTTTCCCAGTGCCAAGCATAGAAGATAAACAGTAATCAAACTACAAGCTAGTGTCTCACTAAGTACCACGGCACAAAAAGGACAGGGAGAAAAAGGACAGAAGAGAAAGAGAGAGGAGGGAGAATAGTCTGATAGTCCATTTGCTATACAGAAAGATTTATCTCAAAACTGTGTGCTCTTTCAACAAAACTGAGCTGTAGACTGGCTTGAATATGTATCATCATATTCAATTGCTGTTAAGATCACACAGTTAAAAGCTGAGTTCGTTTAAAGAATCCATAGAGGGAATATGGAGCCCCTGCAATACGTAATCAAATCCGAGGATTAAGTCTCCGATTCTGTTTGTCAATCCAGCCAAGGTGGGGAGAAGCGGCAGTGCTTTGGGGTGCCTATGAAAGAGTGAAGTTTTGGGAAATGGAAACTAAAACTGTCAGCCAGTGAAAACCTGCAGTGTTCGTAAAGGAAGCTTTAAAAAAAATTAATAAACTATGGGATGCGTATAAGGTAGAAACGAACATTACAGAATGTTGTGAAAAAACTGAAATCCATTTTACTGTTTGTTAGTCTAAAAGCAGTGACTTGTAGCAGCAAGCAAAAGTTCCTAGTTTTTGTTTTTAACGCTTTCTCGCACCTCTCCTTAAATTCTCTTCCTTTCCTCTTTTGCAGCTCTTCTCATACGCAGTGTACCCTGGAATTAACCCTGTCTTCCTTTGATTTCTAACTCCCGCCCCCACCCCCACCTCCACCCCCGCCCTTTATGCTCCCAGACCCAAGCCTACTTTTCTTCATCTTCTAATATTTGCTGGTTGATGGGGCTTGGAGGAGGTAGCGAGGCAGAAAAAAGTTTTGTGGTTTGGAAAACTTGGGCCTTTGTTGTGTCATTTCCCCTACCGCTCCCCGCCCCCACCACGTGACCAAGACAGGACGGAATTTTGTGAATGGAGCTGAAAGGTGGGTGCAAGGGAGGGAGAGGCTCCGCCTCCTTCTCCGAAGAGGCCAATCTCCTAGCGGAGCGCTGCGGGGTCAGCAATAAACAACAATGGGCTGGGAACAGACGGTACGTTATTGGCTGCGGAGAGAACCTCGCGGGGCCTGAGTCCGAAGCTCCGCCCCCTCCTGTTACCCTGGTTACCCGTCCGGCTCCAGCCACCGAGAAGGTTTTTGGAAACTGTTGCCCAGATTAGAGCGGCTGGGCTATCCCGGGAGTGTTGGGCGGCGGGGTACGCTTGCCGCCTGATTGCACCCTCGGAAAATACCCGAGAGCCTCACCGTGCCGGCCTTGAAGCCAGGCTGCCCCCAGACCTGTCCCCGGCCGGGGTAACTGTGCGGTTCCTGCTTAAAATACTCTCAGGTGCGCGCCTTAGGACCGGCTAACTCTGATTTACTGCTTTTAAAGAACTCGCGGCGTGTGCCCTTGCTGTCCACAGTTATTGTGTCTCCCCAGTATTAAGGTTTTTAATATTATTAATAAAAAAATTGACACTTCCATGGGTCCGAAATTGAGTCTTGTTCGCTCATACTGCAGTTTAATATGGCTCCATAATGTTCCATTTAAGGAAAAACTTTCGATTAGAAATTGAGAATTGTAGCACGTTTCCCAACAGGCTGAACAGCTGCCGAAAACTTCCTTTGGTCTTTAGCTCTGGTCGCCACCAGGATCACAAATGAATTTTAACACCGCTGAGTCCCCGGTGCCATTCCGAGGCCTCTCAGCCCCGGTTGGGCCGAGGCTTTCTTAAGTGACTCTTTACAGCTCTAAGCCCAGTTGGAGGGTCAGGCAAGTGGTTTCAGAATTGCAGCCCTCCCTTTTTAACGTCCTAGTCATTGTCCTTGAAACCCGACTCCCCTTCTCCCCTCGCCACCAACTCCTGGCTCTAGCAGTTTAAAAACTGGAGAGGAAGTGAAAGCGTCAAGTACAGTAAGTGACACCCTCCGCCTCCGTGTATACATAACAAAAGCTCAGGAAACGTGCGAGTCCCTAGGATATCCGAGCCACCTCAACCCATCCCTGCCCCTCCCCACTTGCACCGGGGACTCGAAACACCTAGTTGCAGTGCACACGTGGGACACGTTTTTATTTTATACTTTTCCTCACTTAGATAGCTCTGTAGTTCTCTCAGTTCCCTCTCCCAACGCAACCCCTTCTAAAAAGCAATTCCTCTGCTTCTTCCAAGGGCTTTCTCCACAGATCTTACTGTCTCATGAAAGACTGACTTGAGGATGACGTTTAAAAAAAATGTTTTTGATACACCACAACGGTGATGATGGGCGTTGAAAAACGGGAAGAGAACTTGGGCCAAAAGCTTAGTAGGAACGAGGCTGTATTGCCAGGTGGGTTCCTTATCAGGTTCAAAGTGGAGGGACTGGAGATCTCGAGGGAGGTGAGGTAGGAGACTAAGGACGCGCGGTCTTGGAAGATCGCGTTTCAGAATATATATCTGACGCGAACGAAAGTGCTTTAGGAAAGTGCTTCAGCCGGATAGTGGACCAAACACACCAGTTAGGACAACTGGTGACTCGATACACATGGCTTCAGTGTCCCCAGGCGCCTTAACAATAAGCAGCGGGTTAGGACGGCAGCCGATTTGCTCTGTGGAGTTTCCAGGCTGCGGTCACAGCGCCGGCAGGCACAGCACCAGCTTGGGCAGAGGGGCGCGGGAGATTCACGAGAAGGGGCAACGAGCCTCCTGATTGACAGCCCGAAATCTGATCTTGTGAAAGAGACGTGGAGCCAATGGGAGGCAGCGATCCATCAGTTTGGATTGGAGGCCCCTGGAGGAGAAGTAGAGGAAAAACCACCGAATTGAGCTCTGTCAGAGGCGCTTTCGGCTTCCAAGGGGGAAGTGCTGGGCAATAATTAATGTTTTTATTAAAATTGGAGGGAATTTTTTGCAGCCGTTCGCCTAGCGTGGCTTTCAGGTGGGTCTTTCCTACAACTTTTTATGTCTCTCCAGATAATTGCATGGTTGTGGGTTGCAAAAACTATCCTTACGAAAGAGGTGTCTCCGTCTCTTTAGTCCCGTTAGGTGCAAAGCAAGTCTCGCTGATCGCCATTGCTAGTTTTGCACACGTTTGCGAATCAGAGCTGCCCGGGGTACACCGACCGCGCAGGGAAACATCGAGAGTGAAAATAAATACATCGACTCTTGTTCGAATTTTTGCTACTAAGGAAAATATGTAAATTGTGAACTCTCTTGGCTCTCTTTGGATCCAGGTGAAGGAGGCTGTGTAGGGAGGGTTATTTTTGTGAATGGGACTGTCGGAGGATAATTAGCTATGCAAATTCAAGAGCTTCATTCATGATTTTTTTTTTTTTTTAAGCCTAAAAGCCATCTTGTTCCCCTCTAGGTTGATAGAAGTCCAGATCCCGAGGAAATCTCCAGCTAAATGCTTAAAATATAAAACACTGAGCTGAGATTTGCGAAGAGCAGCAGAATGGATGGATTTTATGACCAGCAAGTGCCTTACATGGTCACCAATGTGAGTGATCAGTTCGAAAGTTGCTGTTTATAAACTTGACTCCGACGGAGGGGCGGGGGGGGGGGGAGGGGGGGGAAGAGGGCGAGTGAGAAGGGGGGGGAGCAAGGGGGTTGGGACTGCAGATACTTTATCTGCTTTGTTGCCACTGTAGGGCGACTCTGCTTCTAGAAGCCCAGTCTTCAAAATGAGCTTACCTTTCAGTGATTTGGATAAGGCATAGTTTTGTTTTTAAGACCCCCCCCCCTTTTTTTTTCTGTTTAAAGTGCTCAAGATGAGTGGAAGAGGAGAAGGAGGGCAGCAGCAGCTGCTGCACTCAAAGTTTTTGGCTGGGTTTGTCTGCCACATTGAAAAGAATGAAGTTGAGACAAATGCTGACACTTTTTTGTTTACATGGGTTTTGTTTCCTTTTTTTTTCTTTTCTTCTTTCTCATTGTCTCTCATATTTTCATTTCATCACTCTCTTTTTGTTCTTTTTTTACGGGATTATCTGAGAGAATAAACTTCAACTGTGTTTTAATCTAGCTTCGATCTAGCCTAAAAACGACTTTAAGTGTAATTGCTTAATGTTTTGATACATGAATCTATGACTGATACACAGTGTATTCAGATCGCACAGGGAAACAACTCTCCCTGGCTGTTGAATTCTCAGCATACGCTTTCACTGTCAAATGAATACAGAAAATGGATATTGGGATTGATACCATGGACTTTTATTTTTCTGTTTAAGGAGAGCATCCAGTAGACTTATGTATGCCTGTGTGTATGTGTGTGTGTATGTGTGTGTGTGTGTGTGTGTGTGTGTGTTTGACATCTGAGGTTTACATTCTTTTAAAAGAATTTTATCTTTCCCTTTGTAGAATCAGCGTGGGAGAAATTGTAACGAGAAACCAACAAATGTCAGGAAAAGAAAATTCATTAACAGAGATCTGGCTCATGATTCAGAAGGTGAGGTTTGATTTAGAGCTGAATTCCCCCTCTTTACCTGTACTTCCCACCCTCATAAAGAAGAGAAGCATTCAGTCTTACATTAAGAATAATAAACTTTCAAATGATTGCATTTAAGCCAAACTTGTATTTGGAGCAATTAATGTGATGTGACAGTTTGCTGTTTTATGGCCCTGTCACAAACTAATGAAAGAAGGAAATAATAACTTAAAAGTGACATCCTTCTTTTAACCATTTTGTGTTTAAATATGTTTGTCCATATGGCATATAAGTAATCCCATACACTAAGGTAACAATTTGAAAATATCCAACACAGAGGAACAAATTAGACAGCTTAATTACTCTTTTCTCCTGCGTTAGAAGTTGAGCAATATAAGTGACTGTTTGGTTTCCCATCTCCTTACACTAAACCATATCCTGTTACCAAACTTTTCAGAGATGGTTTTGATGACCGTATGGTGTGGTCATAATATCTTGTTTATAGGCCTTTTAAGTGGTCAGTGAATCATAATTAAGGCCTAATTAATAATTGTAATACATATTTAGGGAATTAAGTTGAAGATTCTTTCTATGAACTGTTGATAGGAGGTCAATATGTTATCAATTATTCCAGCCATATGGGGGCATTCATAATAAACTTAGATTTAATTATCAAAGTTCAGTTTGCCATTTAGATTAGGTATATTGAATTCTCGAACTTCTTCAGATCTTCATATAAATAGGAATAAGTTACACATACCTCTCCCTCCCCAGTGACAGAATACACAATTTCGGACTTGATAATAAGCAGGTGCCAGGGAGTTATCTATTTACTTTTGTAAACCTATTAGTGTAGAAATTTTCTTCTAAAATCTTGTATTTAATAGTTGTCCCTTTGAGTTCTGAAGCATTGAACCTCAAAACATATAGTGCTTTGAGAATTATACCATGTACTGTTAAATCTTTGATAGAAGATTTGGAAGACAGAAATAAAGTGTTATTTAGTCTTTCTGATTTTTCCCCTACCACTATTTTAGCAAGAATTGAATATGTTTAAAAAAAGTTTCTGAGGATAAGCACACCTTTATCTCAACATTTTTTGACTTCTACTGTAAGTGTGTTGTTTGAGGTCTCTAGGCTTATTTATTAAGCTGTGTGTTAAAAGGGGGTAAAAAAGATACTGAGAAGCATTGCTTAGTAGGCATCAAAATGGGCAGGATTATTGGTATAATTATGTTATGAACCCTCATTTCTTTATTGATGCCCCTCCCCAAATTAAATTGATCTATAGGACTAATTTCATGACAAACATTTCTATTTAATGTCGCCTAAAAGGTTTTCAAATCTTTTGTTTATGTCTTTGACTTGTTTTTTAGAACTCTTTCAAGATCTAAGTCAATTACAGGAAACATGGCTTGCAGAAGGTAAGGCAAAAAATTGCTTTCAAAGGAGGGGAAAAGCAACTCTAGAAGGGAAAGATTAAAAAAAAAAAAAAGTCCTGAACTTGCTGTCTTAATGTTCAGCCCAATTAATTGAGCTCTAAAAGAGCCACCTCATGTGTCATGCATACATTAGAGCCTCTGATGAGTTTGTCTTTGGGGAATCTGGGACTGCACTATCCAGTGTCATCACAAATTACCAGGAGAAATTGCTTCCAGCTCACAATCACATCTGCTTTTGGCAAGAACTAATGCACCAAGACTTCAAGTTCTAAGCCTCTGTTCAGATTTTAATTGCAATTGATCAGGTTTATATTATTGTACCTCGAGAGACCTCCTAGAGCCAGAACCCGGCTTGCTGTTTCCTTTAGAGCAGCGCATATCATTATTTGGTATTCTGGTGGAGGACTTTTCTGATGGCAGAAATTAGTTTCACTGGGTTCATCGGGACGGGATGCTTCAAGATTTAAGTGCAAGTGTCTTCTTTCCACCTTGCTCGCAACACAGAACGTTAGGTGTGTATCCAATGCTAAGGATATCTATGGCTTTAAAATAAACCTTAGGGGGATTGGAAGATTTTTAAAATGTTTTCTGTGTGTTACTATGATGTGATGTTTGTTGAAATTGACTTTTGCCATTTTATTGCTTGTATTAGGATTTATTTAATGTACAAGGAGACATTTAAAGGCATTGCTTTTAATTTTGATTGCTTTTTGATAACATTTTGTGTTGCCATCTATTGTATCTTTTATTGTGTGAAACTTTATTTTATAGGAACAAGGAAATACTGCTTCAGTACAGCTTTGTGCAACTTGAGATATGTCTAATGTTGAGGGACTTTTGTTGGTGTCTGTAATTTGAAATTTTTCCTTTGGATTTGTTATGCTAAATGTGAAATAATAGTTTTATTATATTATGTGTCTTGTGGGAAACACGAAGAGAAAATTATAGATATTTAAGCATTGAGTATAGTTGTATTATTTCTATCTTTACATTATATGGGAAACATGCAATTTTTGGGACAGATTTTTTTAAAGATGGTTCAAAGAAGAGAGAGGGTCTTTGAAATGGAATTGAGCATTGCTGTTGCTACTTTGAGGCAGACTGCTGTGTTTTTTCGGGTGGTCTTGCTTGTAGTTGATCAAATTGCTGTTAGCATGTAAAATAAGTTTCTTTGTGTTGCTGATATCCTAGTTTTTCCAAAGAGCTCTTACAATCTTTATGAAGCTTTTAAGTTAAATAATAGCTTTTCCAGAAGTCCTTTGAAAGAGTGATTGTACTTGTATGTTAATGAAAGTTTTAGTTATATTTAAAGGTCATTTTGCTTGTCTCTGTAAATGAAACTTACTGCAATAGATTACTTATTATTGCAACATAAACCATACATTCAAACATAACTTTCTCAACAAAAATCTGCACAGAGGCTCGTGCATGAACTTTAGTCTGTTAAGTTTTGCAGAGTTGAAGGTTGTAAGGACATTACATTTATGAGGGAATTTATTCGCTTTTCCAAAATACCTTCTAATATCTATTTTAATTGTTCTAAAAGGTTTGTTGGTTCTTAAGATGTTTGAGTCTCACTGATTCCAAATCAGTGCACTTGCTGGCAGATTTTGAATGTGCATAGCAACTCTGTTCCTGGAATTTAAAAATGTGGAACTGTGACAGACTCTTACCATTTTTAATCACTTTCAGTGCAGTGTTTCACTTTTGACTTGTTTTGTTTCTTTGTTACTCAGATAAGTGATTTGGTAATTTATCTGAGTTTATTTTAAAACTCGGCGCTGAATATTCTTACCTGTGATAATTAACCTGACCTATAAATTGGATCTGAAGATTTAGTTTTCTATAAAATAAACCTAGAAAGTGATTGATGTATTTGAAAGAACATGGACTTTTACTTGGAAAAGAATTTATAAGCTTAAATAAGTTCAGGGATTAATCCCTGGAGTGTTTTATTGAATAACCAGGTGGGCTCCTTTTACAAACCATGAATAAGACTGTATTTTAGAATAATTTAATTCTATGATGATATAAGCATTAACAGTAACTTGATTTTTAAAAAATCTAATAGTAAGAAGAAAGGTGAATTTTTCTTTTTATTATTTGTTAATGAGCTGCACATTTATTTTTATTTTTAGCAATTTTACATAATTATGATATTTGCATTAGCATTTTAACTTATTCTACATCTTGATCAACATTAGCTGAGATCTCAAAGTTACATTAGTTTATTCGTTTCTAGCTAGATCTGTTCATTTATGTCCTTCTGGACATCCAGAAATCAAACATTGCCAAGCTGTCAGACTGTGAACGGTTTACTTATTTCTTTTCATAATGTTTTATCTCTAAGAAGGATACCATAGAATTTAAGGCATCTTGACCCTTTAAAAAAAAGATCATTAGCAATTAACCAAGTTTCTCCCCTGAGTAAGAATCCCATTGGAAAGTTAAACAGGTCTAAAATTTATTAGACAGGAAAGTCAAGTTAGTTCTGATGTGTCATAGAAATTTTTAAAAAAATAATCAGAGTCCCTGAATACTTGGGAAATAATACATTATCTCAGGTTTAATTTGTTTTTTTCCTATAAGACTTTTTATAAAGTAGACCCAAAGTGCACCATGAATTAGTCATAAGTAAATTATTATACATTATGAAATGTGTTGTATGTCCAAGGAAAAATTTGGGGTAGATAAAGCAAGATTTGTATGAGGGTGAGGTTGGAACCATTCTTTTTGGTTCACTAAAGTGTTCTCCAAAAAATATACTTCCATTCCCTCCCACTCCCCCACCGCAATTTCTGAACAGGAATCAAAAATATGTTTTTGAAGAATATAACTTTATATTAGTATCACTTTTGAAGTACTAACATTGCAATTTCAAGGTTTATATTTTTTTTTAACATATATGCCACACTTTAATCACATCTCATTCTGAAGAAAATTGTAAAGGTAATGTCTTCATTACCACAGTAGCAGTTAAAAAATGGAGAATGTGCTTATTTAAAATTTTGCCAAAGCCACTTTCTTATGTTGTCATTTTCCATGTACAATACTTTATTGATTCTTTGACTTTTGAATTAGATTGCCATTGACAGAAAGGCAATTCCAATTATTTGATCCATGAAATAATGAGTTCAAATGTCCATTCTAATAACATCTTGGTAACATGCTTTTTTAGTGGTGCTTTAAGGAAAGATATCCTAGTAATTCATCATTAAAATGGAACCTTTTGTATGTGGAGGACAGAAATAGAAGGATGTAGAAGTGAGTTAAGAGGCTCACATTTTTAAAAGTTACTCATTAAAGCTTACCTGCTAACACAACTTAGAGCGAAATGATACATTTCATATGTAGCTGATATAAATTTATAGCAACTTTTGAGTGTTATTTTTGATATTGGTTTAGATGTCCGTGAGGTTTCCTTTCGTCAGTAGTTTTAAGGATAAATGTCAACAGTGATTGGCTCCTATCAGGGCAGATGTTTTTCAGTTGTGATGTAAGTTAAATTTCATGCTGCCATGACACTTGAGTCGAAGTTGTATCTCTAAAAATAACTTTTCTACACTAAAGGTTATTATTACCTCATGCCCTTGTGCAGATAAGCTTTTTCCTTTTGTCTTCTGTGACCTTCCATTAATAATCAGGTTTGCTGAAAAACAGAGATATCATCGTATCTCCTCAACTTTAGTGGTTGATACTAAATTTATATTCAAAATCATTTATCATGAATTTCCTTAAATGATATGTTGTTACTCAGTATGCATAGTGTCACCCACAATACAAAGCTATTACAATGCATTCATTTTTATTTTTCAAAAATTAGACTTTCTTTTTGAAATCGAACATAAATTGAATATGTACTCATAGATTTTTTTTTCCCTCCATGTCATGCAGTTAAGAGAAAAGGCTTAAAAACTTCATTATTTTGTGTGGTTTAAAAAAAAAAGAGGAATTGAGAATCAGACATTAAATTACAGAAGTCCATACTATTTCTTAGTGTTGAGTAAGAGTCATTGTGAGGGGGCAAGAGGGAGCTACTGCCCATCTTTTTCTCGTACCATGAAATACTCTAAACTATGAAACAAAGACTTCTTGTTTGGACCTGATTAAGGGATAGCAGTTGGAATAAACACATTCTATTTATCAGCATTTATTGACAATATATAAACGCATTTCATCTAGAATCTATTTGCAAAATAGAAATATTGGTTAAAAATAAAATTTGGATTTCGTATAGCCTAGATATAGTTTTTCCAGAAGGTCTTAATATATGCTAATGAAATTACTAAGCTAATTCAGTTACAGAAAATTGTACTTTCTTAAATTTCATAGGAAAACTTTATTCCCTTTGACTGGTGTGCAACATTGTAATTAAAATAATAATAATAACAATAATAATAGAAGTCAGCTCTCAGTACCTTACAGAAAATGTTTTGCTAACAGCAACAGCTCTGAGCTACGCTTAAGTTTTCAAACCTCTATAGAAGTTAAAGTTAGGAAACTGAAGTTGATTCGAGGCTAAAAACAACTGAAAGTTACTGTGTTCTTTCTCTTTGAGCATACAGAAAGCATGACTTTATCAATATTAAAGATTTTTCTGCCATGGAGGAATAGCCCCTTTTTTGTGCTGTTTAAATATATTTATACTTCTGCATTAATTAATGCTTATACATTGGTACAATCATTTTAATGTTAAAAGCGGATGTGGTGTAAAACCTGGCTTAGAGGTTTCATGATTATTTCGTTCCATGGCCTGAAGCTTCATTGTAGGATTAAGCAAAATACAACCGTGTGAAGGTTGATTTTCTTGTTGTTTTATTTAAAAGAAAATTTAAATTTCTTCAGAGAAACTTGTTTCTTACCCTGTGAGAGGGAAATGCTATGAAGTTAAGCAATAGACTATTATAATCTTAAAATAAAAAGAGCATTTGAAGAATAAGGAAGGAAAAAAAAGGCATTTCTTTAATGCTTTGTCATTTTTTCCCCTTTCTCTTTCCTTCCATTCTTCCTTCATCCATCCATCCATTCGTCTTTCCATCTTCTTAGTTTTATACATTCAAATTTCTGTGACAAGTTACCCTATAAAGCAGGATGGATTAAATATATGTAAATGTATATATGGATTTCATTTTGTCATTTATTTAAACATATACATTAATGGATCTGAACTGTATTTGAGATAGAGCAGTAAAATTGGTGTGTTTATATTGCAAGTTCAAGTTGACTTGCCTTAACTCTCTGGAAGGGTGTGACATGAAAAGATTGCGGTTGAGCCACATGGCTCATGCTGGACTGTGTTTTTGTGAATGGAGGCAGAACTCCAGTTCTGCCTGCTTGTCTGGAGGAATTGCCGAGGAGATCAGCTGTCTCATTCACGGGCAGAAAGAGTGACTCATACATCTTCCGCCTTGTTTGGCTCCAGGTCATTGTTACAGTGGATAGAACTGGTTTTAATTAAATATTAACCCCTTTTCAACTTGACATTTGTGTCATTTGTAAGTTTTCCACTTTTCCCCTAGCTTTAAAAGAAAACCCAACAGGCACCTAGTTTGTAAGAATAAGACGGTTTTTGCTTGTCTGCAGCCAAACTTGGAAAATATTTCAACATTCACCTTTTCTTAAGTAATGATTACTGCTTTATTTGAACGTTAAAAGCAAGCACAAAAGAGAGACAAACTGTTTAAAAATTGTCTGCTCTCCATCTCACCCCCCTGCCTAGGCAATGTTAGTTAAGAAAGTATATATTAAAATTCAAAATAAGGATTAATGATTCTGTGACATCAAGATTGTCGTTAATATTTTCATGATTTTCTTTCTCATAATATATATTGCAGTGTAATAAGAAAGACAAGGAGAGCGGGGGGAAGGAAAAAAACAACTTTCGATGATAATCTAGGTAAAGCAAATAGCTGAGAGTGCACATACTACGCTTTTAAAGCCGAAGTCCTGAGACTTGATGGCAGCTTGTCTATTAATGTGCAATGAACTGACAGAAGCGCTCCAGCTATTACCAATAAAATCCACATGCTTCATCTTCTTGAAAGCCTTTTATTGGTCTTTTGGTATATACTTTCTCTTCCCCTTTCTTATTCTTCCCCTTCCTCTTTAATTACAGTGTGGGAAAACATTTTCATTCCCCAAAGGTGATTATTCCAAGCATAGTTTATAATAGATAGTAGTAAAATAACTATATATATATATATGTATACATTTAGTTTGGCCTCTATTGTTAATTTTCCTCTTTGGAGTGGGTATGGCTTGCCACAAATTTTTAGGCAGCTGTAGTTTGCTACTTCATAGCATTTTCGTGAATGGAGGCAAAAAAGGAAATGTATAATATGAGTGTGGCAATACTTTGTCATATTTTCCTTGCCCAGATCCAACTTGTGTTTTTCGTTAACTGCTTTCCTTTGACTCTAACTTGAAGTTAGAGATAGACTGAAGCCTTTGTCTATTTAAGTGGCATGCTGCTTCATTTGGTCTATTCGGTTTCTTAAGATTAGCTTCTGTGAAAATGTGAGTCATATGTTTTTTGTTAAAATTCTGTAATATGTTCAGGCACAAGTGTGAAGTATTTATTCAGTATGTTAAGGAGTTAGACTAGAAATAGCAATTCTTATTCTTTTTACAAAATTGTTAGTATGTAGCTATTTTCTGTCTCTGTGAGGTATAACTTCTGACTCCTTCTCTTCCCAAAGTTTTGCCTCTGCCCCCCACCACTGTCAACAACCTTCCCCTCACCCGCACCCCACACATATGCCAACATACACTACTTACCCATCAGTTATTTTCATACCTTTCTTGTAGTGATATATATCATGGAGTTGCAAATTTGTCTTATGAAAGTAGAAAAAAAAAAAAAGTCTGGCCTTTAGGACATTCATACCAGCATATTCTGTTACAAATATATTTGTTACTCACTTGCTATTTTTAACTATTCCTGTAAAGGGGTATTACGTTTTTATTAGATTCTTGTAAATGTTGGCTTTTTAAAAGCATAGTAATCGCTGTGGTTGATAATTTTCCATCTCAATGGTTATCTCTGTTTAGCTATTAATTTAGAGCAAAAACCAAAACGTGTAGATACGATAGAAAAAGTGTATAGGATTTGATTCTGTCTGCCCACTGTCATTTATTAAATAAATATTTAAAACATTTTTGTGCTTTTTTTGGTGAAAACACTTTAAAGGACATTTGTCTACATAATTTGTGAGTCTTTGAGAAAAATGAGGCTTACTGCAATGTCAAAAAATGATTATAACTAAGCAAATACTAATGTACAAATTTTAGCTGTGATTTTTTTTCCATCTCCAATCTAATTCATTAGAAGTGAAAATACTAAACTTGCATTGTAGTAATTTTAGTAGTACTTGTGTATGAAAGGAAAAAAATGGTGGGTGGTGGAGTTTTGGAAAGAAGAAAATATGTAACATTTTTTGAGTATCTGGTATTGTGACTGGCATTGTGTTCAGACTATTTCATTTAGTCTTCATGAAAAATATGTATTATCACTGTTAAACTGATGACTAAAATGGAGTTCCAACACTGTTGCACAGTTTACACAGCAGAGCACAGAAAAATGATTTGAAAGTTGCTTGATTTGGTTAACCTTGGTATCAGATGTTAGTGGAACCTGAAGCAAATACACCTTTTCCTCCAGTACCGGCTGGTGAAATAGGCATCAGTTCTAATTTGGAAAAAAAGTTATTAATTTCTCTCATTTCCTTTAGTGGCAGGGAATGTAATTTATCTGTAATAAACTTAAGTATTGGTAAACAGAAGAAAGTTGTTAGAAAATAGTTGAATGTCCTGCTGCATATATTTTGGCAATTTGCAAGATTATCATTTATTCTGCTCTTGATATATAACAAATTTTTTTCAACAAATGTTTTTTTAAATCCTATTAAATAAGCTGACACACCAGACATTTAAATTGTGTGTATGTTGTGTTTCTTTCTTATATAGAACTTTTAAAATATCAAATTTCTCTTTATATGGATTTTTTCTTAACTCTATTACCAACCCCAAACTTTTTCAACAAAGACTGATTATTTTCATAAGAATTGCTCATACAGAATAGATACTTAAAAAAAATTACATCTGTTTTAATATGACTTGATTAGATAAGTTTCAGGATTAGGTAATATTAGTGAAATAATACTAGCCAATCAGATTATACCTAAAGTTAATTAGGATGGTAACTCATTATATTTTTGCCAAATTAAAAGTGACCCCACTTTTATGTAGTTTGTATGTGTGTAATTGTGCATATTTTTGTGTGTATATGGAAACTTGTTTTTGTGATATTATGTCAATTTGGAATAGGTTATTTTGATGCCTGAATTAACTGTGATAAAAATATTCTAGAAGTAAAAAATATACTTCTGTTTTGATTGCTGAATACATTAAGTTCTTGCTATTCATTGTTTTATTCCTTTACTAAAGACAGGGAAGTCATGTGACATTATGACTGATGAAATAGTGATATTCTTTTTGTTAGTCTTGAGTGGTCAGCTGGAAAATATTGTGAATGAAAATATGAGGTTTATTTTTATTAATTATTATTTTTATGATTGTAACCATGATCACTGAGATATAATATTTTATTCCATATGACCAAAATCAATGACTGTCTTTCATGTAAAAAACTTCATCACATATTTTGGCCAAATTTCGGGCAAATGTTAATTATGGTAGTCTAGCAGTAGGCCAAACACATCAAAAACAGACATTTCTAAAAGGCAGAGGGGTTTGTGTAATAACTACACATCGTTTGAAAGAATTCTGTGATAAATTTAAATGGGCTGCTTAAACATCGGCAATAGGCGAATTAAAATATTTCTTACTCCATTCTTGCCAAAAATACTGCAGCTAATAGAATTCCTATAGCTGCTTTTATTTTCATGTTTCTTTTATTTCCATGTGGCAAGTAAAATGCCGAGGAACTACAACTGCCACCATTTTATTTCTGATATATGTGTTTTCTGGTTGACATTGATGATTGCTTCTATTTCCCTTCTTGAATTTTGCTGTCAATACCATTTGAAATAGGAGCTCACTGGCAAATAATCGTAGGTTTGGTCTCAACCTAAAAAAAAATCTCCCATGAGAGATTTTACTTGACATTCTTTACACTTTGGCAGTTTCTCTCTTAATTTCTTTTTTCTTTTTTCTTTTTTTTCCCCTTCAGCTCAGGTACCTGACAATGATGAGCAGTTTGTGCCAGACTACCAGGCTGAAAGTTGTAAGTACCATGTGACTCATCGCTTGAATTTGTCTTTGTTTCCTCCTCTTATTCTTTCTCTGGGCTTGGTCTCCTCTTCCAGTGTCTGGTCTTGATTCTGTGTCCGTGCCTTTTCAGCTTACAATCATGAGGTAACTGTATTTGTCCGGTTGTGACCACAGAATTCCTCTGTGATCTGAACAGAGCTTGGGAAAACTGGCTGGGCTTAAAAGAGGATCCTGTTCCCTATTTGGTTAATATCCTTGGAGGAGAAGCAGGGTGCGAACCATGAATGCTCAGGTGTTTACTTTCAGCTTTTCAGTGGGTCCACCAGGAAAAGTCGGAATACTGATGGGAGACAGTCAGTAGTTAAAATCCTGACGAGATTTGTTGTATGACGTAAAAATCTTGGAACAAGCATTCTTTGGCTTACTGTATTATTTTACATTAATGAATATTCACTTGCTTGGATTTCATTTTTATCTTCATTATTTGCTTCCTGGACACAGTGACACAAATGAAAGTTGCCATTGGCTTCCCTTAGAATCCCTTCGGTGCTTCTTTCCCTGAGCCTCACTCCAGGGCCTTTCAGAGGATACAAGAGAAGTGATTCAGGGGTTCTACCCCTCTAATAGCCCAATGAGCATTTTGCCTGTGTAAACATGGTTGCCTCGGAGTTTACTTCTGATATTTATGGTTTGCCTCTATTAGCAAACTGCAGCTATTGGCCTGAGATATGAATAGTAAAGAAAAGGGTATAAATGCCATTCTGATTTTAAAACTGATCTAATATATTTTGTTCTCATTAATTTTTTATTAAAAAATTTTTTTAAATGAACATGGCGTACCCTGCCTTAGTTTTATTTATTTTACTTTTTATTTTTTTATCGTTTTTGGCTGTGCTGTGCCTCATGTGGGATTTTAGCTCCCTGACCAGGGATTGAACCCATATCCGTTGCATTGGAAACAGGAAGTCTTAACTGCTCGACTGCCACAAAAGTGTCATTTTTGTTCTTTTAGCACCATTTAAAGCTCTAACTTGTTTCCTTTTTCCAGACCATTGACAGTTTCACAGGAGGCAGTAGCAAGAGCAACAACAGATGCTTAATACCTTATAACTTATCAAACTCGTATTTTCACACCTAATATCATAAATCTAATACAAATACCGACGTTTCTTTGAGTAACAGATGTTTGTGTGCAGTGTTTTCAACTTTTATGTTTGAAATCTTCTGTTTCCCAGGTGTCAAGGGTTGTAAGAGGTTTCTTCCAGATTCTCTCCCATTTTACATAGTTTAGTTCAGCATCATTAAAGTTCTTTTTCATTTGTGGTAAAATATACGTATTCCAGAAAATTTCCCTTTTGAACCATTTTTAAGTGTGCAGTGTGGGGCTTCCCTGGTGGCTCAGATGGTAAAGAATCTGCCTGCATTGTGGGAGATGTGGGTTCAGTCCCTGGGTCAGGAAGATTCCCCTGGAGAAGGGCATGGCAACCCACTCCAGTACTCTTGCCTGGAGAATCCCATGGACAGAGGAGCCTGGTGGGCTGCAGTCCATGGGGTTGCAAAGAAGTGAACACAACTGAGTGAGTAACACTTGGGGGCAGTCACACTGTTGTGCAAACACGAACACTATTCATCTGAACTTTCTCATGATCTCTACTGAAACTCTCTACTGTACTTACTAAAAATTAACTCCCTACTTACCCTACCCCTAGCCCCTGATACCTGCTAGTCTATCAATTTAACTTCTAATCTGAGAAAATAATGTTATGTACTGCTTGGTGTCTGAACATAGTTATTAGACATAGGATTTCCAGAAATCTGTTCAGCTAAGATACAGACCTTTGTTAAAGACTCTCAGAAATTCCCAGAAAGATGATGGCTAAGGATAGCAGCCTAGCAAGGCTTCCCCTTCTTTGATAAAGTGTAGGGAGAGAATAGTCACATTTCTGCATGTCCTTTCCTGTTAGGAACCAGAGTTCTTTCTAAATACTCTACCTGTCATCTGAGAGGGAGAGTTAGTCTCATGGAGTCACTTTACATCTGAAAAAACTGGTAATTTTAATACTCTGCTCCCTGGTGGTTCAAACTGTAAAGAATCTGCCTGCAATACAGGAGACCCGGGTTCAATCCCTGGGTCAGGAAGATCCCCTGGAGAAGGGAATGGCAACCCACTCCAGTATTCTTGCCTGGAGAATTCCATGGACAGAGGAATCTGGTGGGCTACAGTCCATGGGGGTCGCAAAGAGTCAGATAGAGCAGAGCGATTAACCTTTCACCTTTCACAAATGCCTAAAGATAGCTGTTTACACCGTTTTTGCCCTCTCTGAGTTTTTCATATTCTTGGTTAATTCATCTTCTTGAACTCAGTTCTCTTGGTTCACAGCATATGATTATTTTTCTTTCTCTATTTACTCCTCTGATTACTCCTCGGAGAAGGCAATGGCACCCCACTCCAGCACTCTTGCCTGGAAAATCCCATGAACGGAGGAGCCTGGTGGACTGCAATCCATGGGGTCGCTAAAAGTTGGACCCGACTGAGCGACTTCACTTTTCACTCCTCACATCACGTATCTACCTTCTCTCTCTTGCCCAGGGTTTTGTCTGCAAGCCTTTCCTCTTCTTTTTCATATGCCGTGCCTGCACAGTTCCATAGACCAAGGGTCTATATCTGTACCATACAGTATAGTAACCACCCACCAAATTCGTTACTGAGCACTTGAAATGTGGCTAATGAGTCTGAAGAAATTAATATTTAGTTTATTTAATTTCTGTGATTTTAAATTTATGTGAACACGTGGCTATCGGCTACTGTAGTGGTCAGCACGGTTCTGTTGAAATAGGTCTCCTACAATGCTTATTGTAGGGTTGGTCTCCAGTCTGCTTCTGTCTATTGAATATCTGCCCCTGATCCCCCACTGGGGTCCTTGTGCAAATTAGAACTACGCAGCACCTCTGGACTCATCCCTTCCACCCTCAGCTGAGCATCAGCATAAAACACCGTTTATGCAACACCCCCTGTTTTCACTGTGAGGCTTCACTGCGAGTTCACATTCACTAAGGCCAACAGTGAAATCTTTCATTTTTTTCTGCCCAGCATCTCTCTTCAACTTCTGTTGCCTAAGTTGATGACATCACCAATCCAAGCGGAAAACCTTTAATTTATCTTCAGTCTCTCCCAGTTCTTTATCATCACTCCCTTTGGTTACCAAGTTGTTAATTCTACCTCTCCTCTCAGGAGTATCTTAATTTCATGGTCTCATTTCCATTTCTCTTTCACTACCTTAATTCACACCCATATTCTGCCCCCACTGAACTTGTGCATCAGCCTTTCTATGGGGGTCCTTGCCTTCAGATTTCCTTCCATTCTGCTCTCTGCAGTGATACTGATGCACAGCCATCTGACTCTGTTAATTTTCTTTGAACTTCTTTCAGCACAAAATTCTAATTTAGCTGTACAGAACATTATTCCATGTCCTGGGCCTTGGCTACCTTTTCGGTTTTAACTGTTGCTTTCCCAGTACCCTGTCCTTCCCCATTCTCTAAACTTGAAGCTTTCTAATTTTTCAGTTCCCTCAAAGAGTGAGCCCTTTTATGCCTCTTTACCTTTGCACATGTTCATTTTGTTTAAAATTTTTAAGACCTTTCTTTGCAGTCTCTGGCATCTCCAGCTTCAGATTCAGTGGAGACTTCATCATACTGAGATCTTTCTTGACCTTTCTTTGCATCTTTAGCCTGCAGAGTTAAGACTCATGACATCTTGTATGTTTCATTTATTATTATATCTTAGATACATGTCAGTAAGACTGTGAACTTCTTGAGGATTAGGAGCATGTCATATTTCGTATGCCTGGCCTGTTTTAGAAGCACAGGAAGTAAAATTGTCATAACCATGATCAGCGTCTTAGTGCTTATTTTCATTTAAGTATTTTCAAAGTCCCAATTCCTTTCTTAAGGTATAAACATATGATCATGCCTTAAAGAATATATATAGCTTTCATCTGGAAAACATGCCGAAACCATGAATGTGTATCCAGGCATTTTCAGAATGCTGAAATTTTCCTTCAATTAGTGAATATTTACAGTTTAACAAATATGGCTCTGGGACTTCTGAATAAAGAACGTCATTATAAAGGGAAACCTATAAACACGAGTAAAAATAAATCTGAAAGAGTCTACTAAAAAGAAAGTAGAAGTGCAATTTATTCAAGTTTCATTGAAATAAAGGACTATTGTTCTGATGATGGTGACCAGCTAATTTCAGTCTTTGCTGAGGATGGAATAAGAGGGATATAATTTTAAAAGAGGAATAAGGCATATGGATTAGATTCTAAAGAAGATTTCTGGGTGGAGAAGTTTATCAAATATTGGAACTGAAAGGCTATATTGTCTTCTAAATGCCCTTTATAAATGTTTGATACTTGTCTGTCTGGAGATTAGTGGGGCAGAGGGACCCTATCTCTAGGAGCAGAAAGAAGCTACATCCTCTCTGTGTGGCCCATCTATTAATTCTATGGAGCTATTTTTTTCCATTGTGAATAATCAGATTTCCTTACATACCTCAATCAAATAAAATGCTTCTGTTTTTGCTTTTATTGCTTTAGCTGTTTGGTAAATGTAGGCTAGATGAATGAAAGGCAAATTTCTGCCCAACTTTGTATTATAGAACATACGTTTGACTGTAACACATATAAACATATGTAGAAGAGTAGTGACCAGAGCATTCAAAAAATCTGAAAAATGAAATTCAACTGTAATACTTGGGTATTTTTCTAAAAATTTTCCTGAACGTTCCTTATTTTTGTTTATAAAGCATTTCACTCAGAAACCTGGAATTTTAATGATGTCATGCTATAGTCTGGTAACCTTTCAAGGATGCTGACTTTCGAATCATATATAGACATGAAAACAAGTGAAAACAAACAAAAAACCGCCTACAAGCCCATCCTAGGAAATGAATGGATGCTAAGAAAAACAATTACGTGGCTTGAACAAATTGTTTCTTAGAAATGAGTCCAGAATTCAGACATTGCTGACAAAAACAGAGTAACTATAGGATATACTTTCATCCAGATGAAGTGGAATTATACTCTTTAGAAAAGAGAATTGAAAGGGTATTTAGAATATAGATCAACCTTATGTTTCCGAAGTAGATACAAGTTTGTGTACACCTTGAATTTTTGTAAATCATGTGTTTTAAATATAATACATTGATAACCTTATATTTTAAATAAAATATTTTTATATAGCTAATCCTTTAAAATCTACCACCCCTCATTTTCTTCCTTTACAAAGTTGTGCTATTATTTTTCTAACCAGCTTGTTTCCATTTGATGACATTAGTTCTTTTTGTGCTTCTTCTACAGTGATTCACACAATAGATGATGTTCACATTTACATTTTACATTCTTCCAGAACATTCCCATGGGTATAGCCAGGATTAGGCACAATTCCCAGTAGCACAATTCCTTGTAACTATACTTCTTTCCTTTATATCCAAGAAAAAACACTGGAATGCAAGTCAATTAGAAGGATGTCATTAAAGGAATAATATTGCCTAGATTCTTCTCTGGTTTATTTATGAAAGTAAATATAAAAAGGTTGCAATTTTCTTTACTTTAACTGAAATTTGTAACACAATAGTACTAGTGACCTATTCAGAAAATGAAGACAAACCAGTGTGTGGGGACTTAACTTTAAAGTTATTATTATATGGGTGATACTTTGTGTATGTAAATTAAATTCATAGCTGCACTTCATTTTCTTAGAATTTTTTTTTTTAAGAATAGTACTTTGGATCCCTTTTGCAGTGAAGTAGAGATAAAAATACCTTAACAGATTCTTGTATAAATCTGCTTCTGAAAAAAGCTGAAGTTAGACAGGTCTATGCAGACCCTAACTGAATAATTCCTTTCATATTAACATGTATTTCCTAGATTGGAAAGTTCCATTTATGGTTTGTGTTTCTTAATTTTCTTTTCTACTAAGCTACCTTCCTGCATTCTGTTTCTTTCTATATAGACAGTGAGTACTTTATAAAGTTTACTTTTTGTGACGACTTTGGAAACCTTTCTTACCCAATCATTTTTTGGATGTGACTTGACAGGACGGTTTTGTCTTTCATTTCTCTTTTTCACCAGAGGTGCGTACATGTTCAGGCTTCCTGGTGGCTCAGTGGTAAGAACCCGCCTGCTGTTGTATGAGACAAGGGTTTTATACCCTGGGTTGGGAAGATCCCCTGGAGGAGGAAATGGCAGCCCACTCCAGTATTCTTGCCTGGAGAATCCCATGGACAGGAGAGGAGTCTGGCAGGCTACATCCATGGGGTCCCAAAGAGGTGAACATGCCTGAGCCACTGAACAGCAAGAACATGCACTCCCAGAGGAATTCCATTTCTGGGATCGGAGTGCATGATTTTGCAACTGTGTCTTGTCTTCTTTTTAAACATTTTCTGAGGAAAATTTGAGTATGTTGCTGTCATCAGACTCAAACTGTCCATTTGAAGGGTGAATCGTCTCCTGCTTTTTCATCTAAGATCATCTGTGCGCCTAAGATCTCGGCCGTCTCCAGCCCTTGAAGGCTGTTTGCTTTGTGTGTCCTTTTTGTTGTGGGTTTGGCTGTTCTTGGTCTGTTTGTTGCTTTGTTTTATGTCTTTTGCTTTTTTTATTTTAACAGTTTAAATATTTTATCAAAGCAGTATATTGATAGAGGAGGAGAAAAAGCACAAGTCAGATCATTCCCCGTTTTCACAGTCCTCTTCTGTAGAGGCAACCATTTTTTTTTTCCTTTGTAGTTAGCTCACATACTAAGTGATGTAATTGTACTGCAACTTATTGATTTATCAGCTTTATATTTTTTCCTTTTGCCCTGTTCAGATAGATGATTATTTGGGGTAAATTCTAAGTTATTTTCCTGAAAGTCATGTTATATAATTTTATATGAGTACAGTAATCTTATTCTCATTTTGAGTATAAACATGAATTACTTGGGAAGCTTGTTCAAATACAGCATCATGGTCCCAGTCCTGTGAGAGTTTGACCTTTTAAGTCTGGAACTGAGCCCTGGAATTTCTAATGAGCTGTTAGGTGATTCTGATACAGGCCTTCTATGGAAATAAGGTTAGACAATTTTTTATTCTGTCATTTACTTATTTGTAAAATAAAGGCAGCAACATCATTTTTTTTTGCAATTAAATTGTAAGGTGAACACAATTCATTATGTAATAGATATAGTTTCTGAAAATGTTAACAAGTAATATTTTACCATATTATTACTGAAAATACTAGGCAATTAAGTCTATATAAAAATGATATTATTGAAGTGGTTTCTTCATTTTTGCTTGAGTTATTTGTGTTTTCTATTTCCAAAGACTATTTTCTACTTATTTTCTCTTACCTTTAGCTGTAAGAGAGTCATTGCTGATTATTCATCCCTGTCATCCTAGAATCAATTCAATTAGAAGGCTACCTAGTGAACTTGGAATCTTCCCAATCTGGTTAGAAAAAAAACAAACACTGGGGGCCCTGTCCTGTTCCAAGCACCTCCATTAAGGTTTCTTACCAGAGAGCTCACTCTGACATTCGTAGTGCACATCTACCCTATATATGTCATTTTGGAGTCCAGCAGCCACATTTTCAGCAAAAACAATTTTTAGTTTGTTGATTATTTCATGCACTCAGTGTATTTAGTCACTCGGTCGTTTCCAACTCTTTGCAACCCCATGGACTGTAGCCCATCAGACTCTCCTGTCCTTGGAATTGTCCAGGCAAGAATACTGGAGAAGGTTGCCATTTCCTTCCCTGTGACTGTTTCATAAGGAACATATTTTTCAAATCAAAATAGAAACCCAATGGAAAATAAGCTGCATCTTGCAATAATTTTCATTTTAGATAACCCACCAGGAATCCACTGAATTCAAGAGAAGTAAAATCTAAATTATATCTAAATTATACACCTTGGCCCTATTTTTTTTTAAACCTTTATTTACTTAAACATAAAATGACAAAGAAATAATCTCTCAGACTCATGCCACATTATGATTCTGTGACATTTTTTTCTACACTCAAGGGAGAAAAAGGAAAAGTAACATCTAAATATGGTAAATGCTTGCTTGCATTAAAAAATGAACTTTAGAAAAAGCATAATTAATGGGGAAATGTATAAATAGAAATTATAGTAGATGACTATGGACTTACAAGTAAAAAGTTGCATCAGTTTTATTAAAATATACTCTAGTAGATAGATATTTTTAATTGTTTTTGGTTTTACCAGTTTATTCTTAGTAAGATAGATAGTTGAGACTCAATGCCAAAATGAAAGCCAAAATGAAAACCAAAATACAAAGCAAAACAACCCCCCTCCAAAAAAAATTGGGGTTTTTATAGCTGACAGCTAAAATTATATATCACAAGCCAAGATTTTTGCCTTTTGTTTCTGATTTTATTTATTCTTTAATTTGGCCTTCAGCATAACAAATTATCCTAGAAATTAACTTCAGAAACACGCTCAAAGGGACTATGTCAACAAATACTTTCCGGTCACCCTGCCTATAATTAGTAAAAAATTATTTCGAGAAAAGTGATCTGTGCCTTCTTTGGTTGAACTTTACTCAATATTAAATAAGTATACTGTTATGCAGTAACTGGACTTATTAGTCTAAGAGCCAAACCATATCTATTGGAAAATTTAGGTAAGGGATGAAGGTGGAAAATTATTTGTAGAACTAAGATTATGCTCTTTTTTCTAGTATTTTTAATATATGCAAGACACTTATATATAGTGATGAATAAAAAAGCAAAAAATACATTGATTAGTATTTACAAATAAAGCCAAAACGATGATGAAAGTAAGTACATTTTTGAGCCACCAAATTTTGTATGTAAATTTTATGTAATCAGATGTAAAGGAGACACGAAGAGAGAATCTGAGCTAAACTAGTCCATGTGAATCTTTCTGTTATAATTGTATGTTTAGTGTTTTTATGGAGTTTTATTTATATCATTCTTTTTCCATTTTTTCCCTTTTATAATGTTAAATGTCTGCTTAATATGCATAGTGCATATTTGCTTCTGTCTGTTATTGAATTTTCTCCTAATGAGAGTTTGTACTGTGTTTCACTAAGTAAAAGTGGTTGATTTAATGTAGTTGCTTTTTTAAATCTAATGAATTGTGCCCCAACAAGTATTACTGTGACTTGGTATTAGCTGAGGCTGTTGTTAACTCAAGAATGTATTTATTGAGAATTTTTCAGGAATGGCTAAGTTAAAAATCCTACTTATATAATGTCTGATTAAACTTTAAGAAAAACTACTTGTGGAATGGTTTTGTATGCCATCTTTAAAGCTTATTTAAATCTAAGTTTTAGCCAAACGTTCATTTTACTGTAGACGCTACATTGTTAAACCATTTAGGTTTGTTGCTGCTGCTGCTGCTAAGTCGCTTCAGTCGTGTCGTGTCCGACTCTGTGCGATCCCATGGATGGCAGCCCACCAGGCTCCGCAATCCCTGGGATACTCCAGGCAAGAACACTGGAGTGGGTTGCTATTTCCTTCTCCAATGCATGAAAGGGAAAAGTGAAAGTGAAGTCGCTCAGTCATGTCTGACTCTTAGCAACTCCATGGACTGCAGCCCACCAGGCTCCCCCGTCCATGGGGTTTTCCAGGCAAGAGTACTGGAGTGGGTGGCCATTGCCTTCTCCAAGGTTTGTTTCAGTTACTCCTGTTTGTTGGATTTACAGTCATGTTAAGAGTAATTATTAGATCCTGTGGAATAGGTTTTGAACTGTGATTGTTTCCTCGATGTGTATAGGAAAATATTATATTCATATTTCTGTTTGCAAAATTGGAGTGCTTGTATATGCTTACAAATGTGAGCCGTATCCATTATATTCATTTTTATGAATTGAAATATGAATAATAAATCTTAGTGGTAAACATTTTAATTTTTCTTATGAGATTTTAACTTAGTTATTGGTACACATGTCTATATAGTTTTATATTAAAACTGAGCTTGATAGGTTTCGTGCTTGTGCTCAGTTGCGTCCACACTCTTGTGACCCCATGGCCTGTAGCCCGCCAGGCTCCTCTCTCCATGAGATTCTTCAGGCAAGAATACTGGAGTAGGTTGCCATTTCCGCCTTTAGGAGATCTTCCCAACCCAGGGGTTGAATATGCGTCTCCTGCATTGGAAGGTGGAATCTTTACCACTGAGCCACCTGGGAAGCCCATTTAGTAAGTTTGTAAGGCACCAAAGATTTATTCATTCAACAAATGTGTTTTAAGCCTATTATATGCCATGCTTTGATCCAGACACTGGTGATAACAGTGATGGGAAAACCAGAAAAAAATTACTTCTACTCTCATGACGCTTTTGTTCTTACCAAGTGTACTAATATAAAGTCTCACTCATCTCATGTTGAGGGATGTGCAGTTGTATCAGGGGTCAGTGTGTATGCACAATCATTGTGTGTGTTCTGAAGAAAATATCCTTGGGTGTGTTTTCAAACTTTATTTCCACAAAAAGCACTCTGCTTAAAGTGGTAGCCACTGGATTTCCCAGAGGATGACTCTGTGTTCACACCTCTTTATTTTTAAACCTAAATTCCTGTGATGGTTGACTAAAAGAAGATATTTTTATGACTTTTTAAAGTTTATGTACCCTCATGTTAATAATATACATTGTATATTACCGTATACAATGTATTAACCTTTACTTTTTAAGATCATACTCATTCTCTAAGATTCAGTTCATTTGTCCTTTATTCCTTAATTATCTTAGAATTGATGACTTCTGTGTGCCCTTAGATGCTTTGTATACATCTCAATTTAAACATGATTTCAATTGACTTGTAGAGACTGGATCATGTCCTACTCATCCTTGTATAATTCACATGTTGTGGGTATTCACTGAATATTGAACTGAATGACTAGCTTCTTGGGTGCTTAGACTCTTTAAAAACATTCATTCAGAGGTAGCTTGCATTGTTTAAAATCTTGTACAAATATCTGCTTTTATTTTCCTGTGTTTCATTTTTCTTTGAGGGATAATGGAAAGCTGTTTCCACTTAAGTAACATTAGAACTAAGTCTCAGTTATCAGATAAGAGTGCTCTGATAAATATTACTTAAGACATATCTCACAATACATTTCTCAGTAATCTTTATTTAGCACAAATAATCTTAACTAACTTGGTATTGTTCCCATTTTATACAGAGAGAAATCGAGGATGTGAAATAATCTGGTAACCAAGGTACATGATTGAGATTCGATAGGTCAGACACCCTCATTCTGGCCCTCTCTGTGGAGATCTCCTTCCCCGAGAGCCCAAACTTAGCCCACTGATAAAGATTTTGAAATTATTATTAATCTTGGAAAAAACATGCATCGCAAACAATGAATGTTCTTCATAGGGAACATCAATATTGTTTGCAAATTCTCCTTATCAAGGTGTGATAAGCTGAGGGAGACAAAGAGAACCTTTTTTATAGGGATTTGCCCCAAGAAAGATATTCTGTGAGCTGATGTGAGGTAATAGCCGGAAAGCATGGTGGGAGGGCTTGGTATTTGGGAACTATACCAGTTCTTATCTAGGTTACAGTGATTTTTTTTTCCTCTTCCTCAAATATTTTATCTTACTTATCTAGCATTTGAGAGATTCACGACAATATATTTTCATGTTTATGTGCAGGTTTTGACTTCAGAAATGTTTCAGACCTGGCATGTTTTCCTTATTGGGGGAGGGTGGATGGGGAAGAATGGCTTGGGTAATTCAGACAGTAGTTGTAGTTAGCAGCTGCCGAGTTAGCAGAAGTACTACTAGCCACAGTAGTAGTATTGATGGAATTGCCAAAATAGTAGTAAATGTTCATGAAGATCCCAAAGCTGCAGCTTGTGGGTTAGTGATATTAGCAGTCTTATTTTAAAGATGAAAAACTGAAAAAAATGTTATTGGGCTGTCTCTGGTTTTAAAAAGAAAGTGTATGCTCATACTTGTGCCAAAGTGGGAAAACAGCAAGTAAAAATTATACGAACCCAGGCACTTTCACTTATTGGAGAATTTTTCTTTATCGAATTCTCTGTAACATTGGAGTAGAAAATATTTTTTTCTCAACCGTTTTCTTATTAAAGAAGGTACTTTTAAATTCTGCAGACTTAGCACAAATATTTATTTGTTGGATGGAAGAATGAATTTAATTACAGTATCTCTATACCAGGCTTTTGTGTATCTGCACTAATTTTAGTGTGTGTGTGGTGGTGGTGGTTTAGTTGCTCAGTCCTGCCTGACTCTTTGCGACCCATGGACTGCAGCCCACCAGGCTCCTCTGTCTATGGGATTCTCCAGGCAAGAGTACTGGAGTGGGGTGCCATTTCCTTCTCCTTTTAGTTTACTATTACTTAGGCTTTTCACATTAAATAAGTATAATCAAGAATCTATAAACCACTATAAAATTCTGGAAATGTTTTGATCAAAAAAAATATAGACTCCCCCCCTCCCCCGCTTTGTCCACTTTTCCCTCTGAACTTTTTAACACTGACATTTAATCCTAAAGCATGATATGCTCTTCTTAGATTGTCTTCCAGCCACAGAGCTGCCAGCAGAAGTTCTGCCAAATCCTCCAAAGGCCACTGGACTTGGTTAAAAGTGGCTCTTTCCTAACAAGATGTATGGATAACATTGAAGTAAACCCTTCAGTAGTGTGAGCTTTTCCCTTTGAAATAGTGGACGTGCAAAGAAGTTTGAGCTTTTACTGCTGTTTGAGCTTGTTTTTCTCTGAGTTTATGGATACAACAGCCTATTATGTTGATTTGATTTGATTCTCTAGTCTTTGGCACTGGGGCTATAGCATCAGGTGATGACTCAGTTATCTCTGCTCATGGGACTGCAGGGAAAGCCAAGTAACTGGATGTTACTGCTCCATCTTTCAGGATGTTTTTGCCTTCTTCAGTAGCCCCACATTCTTGTTTCCTTCTTGGGCAACCAAACCTTGTTTTCCTTTCTGAAAGCTCTACTTTCATTCACAGTTTTATGTCAGATTAAAGCCTGGTGCATTAGAAGGTTATCAGCTAATCAATAAACTTCAGTCATCCCATCTAGTGATAAACCTGTTTCATTGATCAAAGTGGAAATTTAGGCCCTTAGCTTTTAAATGGCAATTTCAGAAGGTTTGAAGAATGTGCTTGTGGAAAGTATAGCCCTATCTTCTTACGTGTATTGAGAGGCACTTATTAGAGTTTATGAAGTGTGTCTGATGTACGCATAAGATCCACATATAAAAATGTCTATCTGGATTTTATCTATAATATTTTTCTGATTTTTCTTACTTTTTTTCCAAATTCTAATCAGTAACTCTTTCTCTCTTTCTCTCTAAATGTATAAAACCTGTATTTGTCAGAACTGGTATTATGATGTCTTCTAAACTTCTAAGGTGAATTTTCAATAAATGCACACACAGAAATAAAAAAAAGGTTCAAATGCTGTAATTGTGATATCAGAAAAAAACCTCTTATTTTCCTATTAAGTTATTAAATGGATAATAGCTTAAGAATCTTAAGATTTGGCATCTTTACCGTTTTCTCTTGATTGAGTTCCTACCATTGCTTTTTTTCTCCATAATGAAAAATAAGTGTAGCCAACAAATATTCATACTGTCAGGCATTATGCTAGATGCTAAAGAATGAAATTTAAAAGCAATATTAGTGATAATACTAATCTCTATTTGTTTAGCAATTTAGAATTCATAGATTATTTTCACACCCACATCTCATTTGTACCTCGCAAAAGCCCTGGGGTTTAGGCAGAGCAGACAACTTCATGCAGGTTTAATGAAATTCCCAGTCTCTTAGATAGTGAATGGCAGAACCAAAATTTATCTTGTACTGTTTTCTCTTATACTCATCAGACAAATTGCAATAACCCATCATTCATTGAAATGATACCACTGGGCAAGTGAATTAAAAACATATAAGTATTTTGGTAATATGAATATATACATACATAAATTTGTTTATATAATAAATTAAAGGAAATATGAAAACATCCAAAAGTTTCTTATTGTGTATGGGTGTCTTCTAATTTATAACTTAATATCCAAAATAAATCATATATGGAAAACAAAGGTGGAATAGACAGCCGTTTAAGTTCCGTATTACCCTATGAAAATCACTCTCATACTTTGAATTGTAGAAGTGTGGTTAAGTCCTGTGTCTACATAAGCCTGCAGCTTCCGGAATCCTGGATGTTTGATTAACAAAATAATGAAGCGCTCCAAAGAGAATTTTTAAATTTTGATTTGGAACACTATATCTCTTTGGACATTGTGTAATTTGGCCAGAAAAATGTTCCAATATTGTCCTGAAATTAATTGAACACTACATTTGGCATTTTGTCTGGTACAACTCTTTTTTTTATATTTATTCAGCTCTTTTATAGTATTAATGCTGAAGACACTAAATACTTATACATGGTATATGTATTACCCCATGTAATATAAATATAGAATCTTTTCAACGAACCAAGTGCAGTGTACTACATAAGAGCAAGGAATTGGACCTAGGATGCTTGGTTTCAGATCTCTGTTTACTTGGTGTGTGCTTTGTATAAGTAACGCAAAATAAAACCAGGATAATAATGTTCTCATCCCCTAGGGTAACTTGAGTTTTAGGATAACTTGTGTATTTTTACATAAAATATGTAAGTAATAATCAGTGAGTGATAAACTACTGTGCCCTTTTATATAAGGGACTTGGGTATTAGGATTTTGGTATTCACAAGTGGGAGGAGATCCTAGATCTAATACCCTGAGGATACCTACAGAATGATTATAATATGACTAACACAGAGAAGGCCCTAGGTATGGCTTTATTCTATATACACACAACTATATATGAAATACACGAAACACACAATTCATATTATTGTTCATTTGCTAAGTCGTGTCTGATTCTTTGCGAATCCACAGACTGCGGCACACTGGGCTTCCCTGTCCTTCACTATCTTCCGAAATTTGCTCAAAATCATTGCAATATTTCATGAATGTACTCATTTTGAATAACTTACCTTTATGTATTGTGTGTTTTGTCTTTGCCATATTCGGAAATTATATCTATACCTCCTTACTTAAATGTTTATTGAAACATACTGTAAATTTGTATAAGAGCAATTTGGTCTTTTAGTATGGGTTACACTAACAATTCAGTGTATATCCACAGTGATGCTGTCAGGAGACACTTGGAAGTACTCATACAAACCTATTGTCATTTTGACCATAAAGATTCATAAACAGAAGGTTGAATGGGAAACATTTGATACTTGAAAAAAAGGCCTGGTTATAGGATCAGTTAACATCTTATGTTTAAGATTATGGGTTATGCACTCTGGTTGATCAAGGACACCCTAATCTGTGGGTCTAGGAAAATTGCCTGCATTTCAGTGTTTTTGTTGTTTTTGAAGTTGATGTATTCATTGAAAGGGAAAAAAGTGTTGATTTTTCAATTAAGATGCAACCTTTACAATGCAAAGCAATAATAATTATAGTGTTCACTCAGCCTGAAGAAAATATTTCACCAGTTAAATAGCAATAATCAAGATGAGAACTATATTAGAAGGGTGCTAATTTTATGATCATCTCTTATTTAAATAATAAAAATTAACCCCCAGGACCTTTGCTGTAACACACTGCTTGCAGTGAAAGCCATATCGGATTTAGATAAGGCCTGGGGAAGCACATTTAAAAGTTAATTGGTTGCTTAAGTTGGGAATAACCTAAGGTCCTCCTTATAAAATAGAATGAATGAATTAGCTAGGGAATGACTGAACTTCTACCAGTCCAGTAGTGTCTGACCCAGCAATCGGGCTCTGCGTGCTAAATCTAAGAAAAGTAGATTCTAGCTGTATTAAAAAAAAAAAAAACCTGAAATTATTAACATAAAATGATTTTCAAGCACTAAGTAAAGTAAACATCTTAAACAGTAGATGTAATTTCACAAGGTGACACAATGACTTTGAAGCCCAAATGTCTAGGTTCAAATCTTAAGTTGCACAGTTCAGTTCAGTCACTCAGTCGTGTCCGACTCCTTGCGACTCCATGAATTGCAGCACGCCAGGCCTCCCTGTCCATCACCAACTCCCAGAGTTTACCCAAACTCATTTCCATAGAGTCGGTGCTGCCATTCAGCCATCTCATCCTCTGTCGTCCCCTTCTCCTGCCCCCAGTCCCTCCCAGCATCAGGGTTTTTATCAATGAATCAACTCTGCATGAGGTGGCCAAAGTATTGGAGTTTCAGCTTCAACATCAGTCCTTCCAATGAATACCAAGGACTGATCTCTTTTAGGATGGACTGGTTGGACCTCCTTGCTGTCCAAGGGACTCTCAAGTGTCTTCTCCAACACCACAGTTCAAAAGCATCAATTCTTCGGCACTCAGCTTTCTTCACAGTCCAACTCTCACATCCATACATGACCACAGGAAAAACCATAGCCTTGACTAGACAGACTTTTGTTGGCAAAGTAATGTCTCTGCTTTTGAATATGCTATCTAGGTTGGTCATAACTTTCCTTCCAAGGAGTAAGCGTCTTTTAATTTCATGGCTGCAATCACCATCTGCAGTGATTTTAGAGCCCAAAAAAATAGTCTGCCACTGTTTCCACTGTTTCCCCATCTATTTCCCATGAACTGATGGGACCAGGTGCCATGATCTTCGTTTTTGTTTTCTGAATGTTGAGCTTTAAGCCAACTTTTTCACTCTCCTTTTTCACTTTAATCAAGAGGCTTTTTAGTTCCTCTTCATTTTCTGCCATAAGGGTGGCGTCATCTGCATATCTGAGGTTATTGATATTTCTCCCAGCAACCTTGATTCCACCTTGTGTTTCTTCCAGTCCAGCATTTCTCATGATGTACTCTGCATAGAAGTTAAATAAGCAAGGTGACAAGATACAGCCTTGACCTACTCCTTTTCCTATTTGGAACCAGTCTGTTGTTCCATGTCCAGTTCTAACTGTTGCTTCCTGACCTGCATACCGATTTCTCAAGAGGCAGGTCAGGTGGTCTGGTATTCCCATCTCTCTCAGAATTTTCCACAGTTTATTTTGATCTACACAGTCAAAGGCTTTGGCATAGTCAATAAAGCAGAAATAGAAGTTTTTCTGGAACTCTCTTGCTTTTTCAGTGATCCAGCAGATGTTGCCAATTTGATCTCTGGTTCCTCTGCCTTTTCTAAAACCGGCTTGAACATCAGGAAGTTCACGGTTCACGTATTGCTGAAGCCTGGCTTGGAGAATTTTGAGCATTACTTTACTAGCATGTGAGATGAGTGCAATTGTGCGGTAGTCTGAGCATTCTTTGGCATTGCCTTTCTTTGGGATTGGAATGAAAACTGACCTTTTCTAGTCCTGTGCCACTGCTGAGTTTTTCAAATTTGCTGGCACATTGAGTGCAGCATTTTCACAGCATCATCTTTTAGGATTTGAAATAGCTCAACTGGAATTCTATCACCTCCACTAGTTTGTAGTGATGCTTTCTATGGCCCACTTGACTTCACATTCCAAGATGTCTGGCTCTAGGTGAGTGATCACACCATCATGATTATCTGGGTCGTGAAGATCTTTTTTGTACAGTTCTTCCGTGTATTCTTGCTACCTCTTCTTAATATAGTCTGCTTCCGTTAAGTCCATACCTTTCTGTCCTTTATCGAGCCCATCTTTACAAGAAATGTTCCCTTGGTATCTCTAATTTTCTTGAAGAGGTCTCCAGTCTTTCCCATTCTGTTGTTTTCCTCTATTTATTTGCATTGATCACTGAGGAAGTTGCCCAGTTTACCATATTTGGGATCTTGGGCCAGTTACCTTTTTTAAGCCTTGTATGTAAAGGGGAAAGTAAATGGATTGATGTAATAATTAAATGAGGTATCTTATGTCAAGGTTTTGGTATACGGGTTAGTATTTGATAACTCACTATCTGTTTAGAAGGAAGACATTATCAGTGTCTATATTCTTTTGAGGCCAGAGGATTTGTTAAGCTACCAGTGACAGTTTCAGGATCGTAGGACTAATAATATAGTTCAAAATAATTGAAAATGACTGCATTTGGTTGATCTAGTGGTGAAGAAATTTGGTTTGTTTTGTCATTCCTGCTGCCTACCACCGGCTGGTAACATACTCATCCTAGATAGAGACCATGAATAGACTGTTCTGTAAAAAGTAAAGATCTCACCCTTTTTCCCATTACCAACCCAGAAGGAGGGAGCGCTACAGATGTAGTATTGTTATCTTACAAAATTGTGAAAGATCCCGTACTTTCTCTCGTTTGTGTGGTAGGTTGTCTATGCCCAGTGCTTGAAGTATTTCTTCTAAGAAAGATAAACAGTGTATTTATGACTCATAATTGGAAAAAAGGTGGTGGGACAGATGAAACCATTTTTTTTCTTAATAGATTATTTTACTAAGATATAGTTGACTTATAATGTTGCAGGGACACAGCAAGGAGATTCAGTTATACGTATACACATACATTATTTTTGAAATTATTTTCCATCATAGGTTATTAAAGATATTGACTATAGTTCCCTGTGCGATATGTAGATGGAACCATTTTTAAACCATGGTTAAGAGTCATCCTGTTTTAGAAATCGTGTGAATTATTTGCACAGATATGGTGCCAAGATAAAGACAGACAAATATTTAACTCTTTCTTTATGTGGAATACAGTTTTTGTTCATGTAAAGGTATGTTAAAAAACAAAACAAAACTGTGATCCTTGAATTCAAAAAAACATACTAGGAAATTTAGAAGAAGAGGGTGAAATATGTCTGGGATGGTTAAGATACAGTACAGTGAGAAGTTAACATAGCCACTAAGAGTGTACTGTAGCTTCTGGGATCCTAACTAGTTAGGCTCAGTACCTCAATCTACTACTTTTAGCTGAGTGACCTGGGCAAGTCACTTAATCTCCCAATACTTCCACTCCAGTGCTTCCTGGAGCTTACAAAAAGGCTCTCAGTGGTAAAGATGCTATAGATGTGGAACAAGAATAAAACTAAATAGGTATTCATAATTAACATCATTATTATTATAAAATTAAGAAAAGTCCTGTATGACTAACAATAAAAAGAATGCTACATAAATTCTATAGCTTTTTTAAAAGTAAGAGATTATTGTAAATTGGAATAGTTAAGAATGCCTGCGTGAAGAAAATGAAACATGACCTGGAACTAGAAATCAGATCCTTAGAATAAAATGACCCATGAAATGCAGTGAACCTGGAGATTATCCACCCTTCACGGGGTGTAGTGAATACTTGCTCGGTGCTCCATATGTGCTGGGTACTTTTCTAAGCACTTTATATGTATATCCATGTATTATTCTATGTTTACAACAACCTTGTGTATTGTGTGCTATTATCTCCTTTTATTCAGGTGGGAAAATTGAGACACAGAAGGGTTAGGTGGCTTGTTTATCATCATAGAGTGACCAGGTTACAGATCTGACTCTCAAGTTTACACTCATAACCACTTTCCTACACTGTTCCAGATGGAGCTTTGTGCCTGGACTAAGGTTACTGGGGCAAGAGAATTTGCCACGGTGACTAGAAGTTGATGCCCAAGTCGTTAGGCACTTAATCCTCCTTAGTGCCTAATTTTCAATATTTCTGTGCATCTAGCACCCCAGTTGGCTCTTCATGATGTGTATGATTTCCCCAGTCATTATGGGAGGACCCATTAGGTTAGATTAAGGCCAGGTGTTAATTTCTCTGCAGGAAATTTGAACATTCTCCGTCCCTTGGGAAGAAAGGCAGTTGTATTTGGAGATTAGGTGTCATTGGATAGCAGGAGAGATGGAGTTTGAAGGTCAAAGTAAGTCAACATTTGTGAGGCAACAGAAATCAATCAGGTATATTTGGGGTTTATTCCTAAGGAAAAACAGGCCAACTTGGAAATTTCTAAGCATGCAATTAGATGTCACATTATTGAGGAAGAGAAAGTAGAAAGAAAAAGGCCAAGGGGCATACATAATATATATATTTTGTACATATGTTTCAGCAGATAGGTACACTGTCATTAACCATATTTTAAAAACATACATACTAAGTAATGCACCTCTATCAGAATTGTTTTAATCCTATCAGTGGAATCTAATGTGGTAAATCTAAGAAATGTGCAGTGGCTAAGAATTTAAATGCAAGCATTGTAACAGGAGAGGGGAATCAAGCTTTATCTGACTTAATATTTATCCTCTGCACACCCTCCGTTTACAAGGCTCCTGTTAACTTCAAAGGGGTGAGGTGGAGAATGCAAACCAGGCCTGTTGTGTTTGTGATCACACAGTTGTTTTGCAGGTGGTGTCCATGTGTTTTTCCAAAGCTCATCTTTTCTATTTGCACACATGGAAAGAGTACTGAGTCCTCTTTGATCTGCATATTTTTGTAGTTTCTTGGAGCTATCCATTACAAAAAAGGGCTAGATAAATTCTTTGTGTGTTTCGGTGCTAATATAAGCTGCCAAATGTATTAGCTGGTGACAGTATTTGACACACCTTATCGTCACTTTACACCTGCAGTTATAACAGATGCATTGACAGAGCTCTGTGTACTAAAGAATGAGGTTATATTTCAGAACACAACATAAAATGGAAATCTAAAGAAGTTCATTCTGCTTGTGAGTTTCTTACATTGTATTATGTTGGTAAATAGTTCAGGGGCTTGAAAAAAAATGCTGTTTGTTGTCAGTGTTTGTCATCCTCTTTGATCACTAAGTGGTAGAAAAATGATCATTCTTGTATAATTTGTGATCAGCAGCAGACATTATAATATTCATTTATATTCACATGGGCTTGCTGTTAACATCTAAGCGTCTCAAAAGGCAAATTTTAAAGAGATGGTTCAGGGTGACATAGCAGCAGACATAGTTTTGACAGTTTTCAAAGAAAGCAGTTAAACATTAGAATATGTTGATTGTTTGGCTATACCACCTCATTTAAGCAAGGAGATCCATTTATATAGACCTTACATCTTTAATTGTTAAAATCTACAAGGATTAGTAGATAATATTTAAGTGAAATTTATGGGAAAATTCAATCTAGTGGATAATTTATTAACTGGTTAGTGCATCTACATATTGTAACATAAAGACTTGCATTGTGCAAGGATTAGTATGATTTGATATGTATTTTAATGATGTGCTTCCCTGGTGCCTCTAATGGTAAAGAATCTGCCTGCAGTGCAGAAGACCCAGGTTCAATCCTTGAGTTGGAGAGATCCCCTGGAGAAAGGAATGACTACCCACTCCAGTATTATTGTCTGGAGAATTCCATGGACAAAGGAACCTGGTGGGCTACAGTCCATGGGGTTGCAAAGAGTCGGACATGACTGAGCAACTAACACTTTCATTTTTCTTTGATGTTACCACAGAATGCTTTGCCCAAAATAGATGTAAAAAGATTTTTAATATTGAAATATTATTGCTTCCATGCTATGATTTTCTATTTCCAATAATACCTGTATTATACTGCTGTCCAGTTATGCTCAACGTGTTATGTTTAACATGATAATCTAATTTCCCCTTATTTGCAGTTAGCAAGTCAAAGTAAAAAAATATATGTTGGAAAGTTGCCATGACATTATTGGCTCTGGAGCCAAATTTAGTAACTGGTGAGAAATCTTGGTTCTGTCAGATGGGGTGGTTTCCTGAAGGACCAGAACAATCATATTTCATGGCGTTTTCCCCTGTAATGTGGCTTCCAGGATGCACTTGTGGGATCCTGCAGTAGAAAGGCTTTAGAGTAGGAAATAAAGGTACAGACGTTCTTCGAGCTAGCAAGCTGGGAAGTTATAGCAACAACTCTATGAAGTGTAATAGAAATTGGGGGATAATTTTCAACACATTTAAGAAGCTCTTCTGGAATACTGTGAAGAAGATGAAAATTAAGGAAATGTCTTAGGTGTTCAGCGTGTGTAAATAGTTGCATAATATTTGATTTCATAATTTTAGCTATTCTAACAATTATATATCCCTGTATGTGTTAGTTGCTCAGTCGTGTCCAATCTCTGTGACCCCATGGCCTCTGTCCATGGATTTCTCCAGGCAAGAATACTAGAGTGGGTTGCTATTTCCTTTTCCAGGCTATCTTCCCAACCCAGGGATCAAACCCAAGTCTCCTGCATTGCAAGCAGACTGTTTACTGTCTGAGCCACCAAGGAAGCTTCTTATATATCTCTAGATCATATCAACTAAGTCATATTTAATTGTAAATTTATATAAATATGTCTCAAAATAAATTGGGTTGTGGGGCATAAAAATCAGATTTAGGAAATTGATATCCATGGATAAAGTCATTCTCAGTAACTGTTCATTGTGAAGACTGTGAAAGTGTACAAGAGTAGCCTCTTAAACTCCTTATGTAATTTTGTGTACTGACTTGGTTCATTTGTGATTCATAACTACCAACTGTTACACTGATTAAAAATTAAAGATGTGTTCCTCTAGAAAAAAAAATTATAATCTATCATGTAATACATTTTTGTAAGAAAAACATATTCAAAGGAAGTTATCTATAAAAAATGAGTATGTTAAAAAAATTACCGAAATCACTTATAAAATGCTAATATAATTCTGAAACTCTATTCCAATAACTGTTTTCTTGGGATTATATTCTTTATTTGTGGAAATGAGATATGTGTATATACTGATCCTTTACATTTGATTCCTGCAACATTTGAAAGTAAAATCAGCTCCTCATATACAGTATTTTATGTGGTATCTCTTGATTATTTATTCCATGACCTTGAGTAGGCCTATCCAAGGCTTTCTTGGTTGGTTTTCTTTACTAGCCTTTGACTGGTTTGTTTATTGTATTGATGAAGGCTGGGCCTGTGTCAGTAGAGACTTTTACAGTTATTGTTTTGATATCACTCTTATGCTACCCACTTTTAAAAATTATTTATTTTTTATTTCTGCTCTGCCAAGTCTTCGTTGCTGGGTGGGCTTTTCCCTACTGGTGGCAGGTGGGGGCTACTCTTCACTGTGGTGTGCAGGCTTCTTATGGCAGTGGCCTCTCCTGTCGTGGAGCACAGGCTCTAGGGCACGTGGGTTCAGTAGTTGTGGCCCGTGGGTTTTAGTTGCTCCAAGGCATATGGAATTTTCCCACACCAGGGATCTGACCCATGTCCCCTGCATTGACAGGTGGCTTCTTATCTGCTGCACCCCCAGGGAAGTCTCTGTACTATAGATTATTTTAAGTTGATATTTGTTGTTAAAAAATGGAAAAAAGGGCTCGATTGGCATCTGGAGATGCTGATGATCTTGTCACAGTTTTGAAAACAGACACTGCTACTTAGCTATGCTTCTTATTTTTAAAGAAAAATCTTCATGGATTTACATAAGGAAATTTGATCAACAATATTATCTGCTGTATGAAAAATAATATGTAGTTTTCTAAAGGTTTCTACATAATAATTAAACAATGTTTTCTTCCTAAAGATTATTTTGAGGTTAAAAAATGTGACTCCCAAATCCTAGTATTTACTTTTATCTCTCATGCATCTCCCTTTCTTGGGGAGCATTCTTAATCTGGTGCAGTTACATAAATATTTTTCACGGTAGGCAAGATAGTTTGAGTGCAAGCTTTTCTGTAAAAATGGTCATTTCTTATGGAAAATGCTCTAGAATACATTGAATTAAATATTACAGAGCAAGTTTAAAGAAAATCTCCAAATTTATTTTGGGGGAGAAGTTATAAAAATTTTGAGCTACATACTGGTTGGTTTAAGTAAAATGTGTCTGTGGGATTTACCCTCATTAGTATTAACAGCTATAACCATTGAGGCCAACTGACAGATGATTTCTTCCTAAGAAGGTGTTTATTGTCAGGAAAATTGCAAAGTTGCCTTTGTAATTTCTCTATCTTTGTTATTTTGGCAGCCTGTAAGTTTTATTGGCATTTACTGAAAGGTAATTTTTTTTTGGCTCTAGCCAGCTGCCTTTCTTTTTTTGGGCAAACTTTCCTAGCTCTGGTATTCAGACCATATTTTCAACTTTTTCTGCCGATGGGGTCGTTTTGAACAAGGAGCCAAATGGCAAATAATGTCTGAATTGTTCTCAATCATGTTTTCAGGAGAGTGACATCAGAATACTGCAGGTGTACGTCAGTCATTTGAGTCTTGCCTCCTGCTTATCTGGTGTATCATTTTGGTACTTAAGTGGTCAATTTAAGACCATGCAAATTACAGACTCTCTGACTGTTTTCACATACAGCCTGGAGGAAAAGTATGTTGAAATTATGAATCAAAAGTGAGGATTCGCTAACTTGAAACAAAATCGAATCTTTCAAGCAATACAGGGTCATCAAATCAAAATGGAAAGATTCTTTTCAGGAGGTTAGTATTAGAAGTAAGGGCCAAACATTTGAAGAAACAGAGCTATGATATAATTTTTTAGACTTGTGGCTGTGAAATATAGGTTTGGAATTTCAGTTGTCTTCTTGGGGATATTCACTTTATAGATTGTGTACCACTTTTCATAACTCTGGGCTTATTTAAAGACTTTTCTAGTTCATACTATTACATGTGAGATGAATTCTAAATTTAGAATTATACTGCCCTAGTTTTGAAGACTATGACAATAAATTCATTTAAGCAAATCTTTGCATCACTAATTATTTATTTCATTGCTTAAAAAAAGACTGGAGAAAAGTGGTTATATCAACACTTAATTTCATAAAAGCTTATTTATTTGACTACACGTTCTTAGTGAGTAAAACTTACAAATTATAGAAAACTGCTGGTCTTTTTAGTAATTATTATTCTAAATTGATGACAGGCATATTAGTAATTGGCAGTCTTCTTTGGCAATGAAATATCATCTTACTTTTTTTTTTATGTCACTATGGTCTGTAGAGTAATTAATGTAAGTCGCTCAGTTGTGTCTGACTCTGTGCGACCCCATGGACTGTAGCCCACCAGGCTCCTCCATCCATGGGATTCTCCAGGCAAGAGTGCTGGAGTGGGATGCCATTGCCTTCATTCTTTTCTATTGTCTATTGTCTGCTTCCTTTGTTTAATCAGTAGATTTCAAAGAATATATTAACCCCATTTTGAACCACTTGTTAGAGATCTAGTCTGCAGGGACTGGCACTCTGGGGGTTGTTCTGGAGAGATGGAGGAGGCAGCAGTGCAGGATGGAAAGAGCCCACCCTTTTCTGTCCCTCCTATGAGAAGGACCTGTCTTCATGATCGCACCGTAGTGAGGACAGAGCACCCTTGGCGTCTGGATATTCTGGCCATCTGTCATGGCCACCCTCAGGACTTCTTCATGCTAGACTGAGAAGCACCAGGTAGTGTGGGCATCTTCCAACTCAGCTAGGAATAATAATAGATCCTGCTCAGCCTTTTCCAAAAAAAGTGTGGTCCATTATTTGAAAGAAATCACAGAATTACAAGGTAGGGAAGTAATATTTATTTTTGTGATTTTATAGGGCTTAATGAGTAACCATATCAAAGCATAGTGGAACAATTTCTGCACAAGAGGTGTCCTCCATATTTATAAAGGTTTTAATTTGGTAATTGATGAAGGAGGGTGGTTTTTGAGGGGTGCAGGTTTGGGTGGGTATCTTGATTCAGAATGCCATTTCAATTTATTAGATCTGTTTCTCAAATAGCTGCAGCTTGTTCAGGTTTGATTCCTGCCAGCTGGATATGAAGTACTCTCTGTTTGGGCTCACTATATGGAATCTGTTTCCAAAAAAATAGTGTCGTGCTGCTTTCCATCTACTGGACCAGTAGGGGTAGGAAGATCTGATTTGAAGCCAGTGCAGAAAGCAAAACTGATTAGATTTGGATTGTTCTAACAGGAGGCCTTCTTTTCCCTGTTCTTACCCTTTTCCAGATGGAAGAACCAGTTTCCTTCCAGGGCACTTTCTCCTGGCAATTAGACTATGAAGATGAGGTTCGTTTAGCACTGCTACTGCTCAAGTACTATTGTTTTAGGATTAGGCTTTAAAATTTAGAGAATGAATCAAAGCTGTTTGTCCGAGCCTTGTTTGTCTTTAATTTTCAATTAATGGTGCTTGTAATGCTTTTAAATTAGGAATATAACTTTTTATCTTTTGATCCTGCTTTTTGTTTTATCAATATATTAATAATAGCATTACTTTCCATCATCAGCTGGAAAGTAGGTGGTCCATGAAATGCCTTTTAAAGCATCAGGCTTTTTAAAATGTTAACCATATGTTCACCTTTCTAATGTGCATTATGTACCCTCCCTTGAATATAGTAGATTACACCCAATTTTGCTTTTCATAGTGATTAAGGCCCATTATGAATTCCAGTGACCACCGTTTGCTAAAATGCAGTAATGCCCTCAGTTATTATTGAGGTACTTAGAGCTGTGTGGCCTCAGAATTTTATGCCCTCTGAATTCTTATATCAAATCTTTAGATTTTTCTTAGATATTAGTGAACAGTTACTTATATCCAGAGTTACATTTTAGAACTACAAGGTTGCTTAGTTTGATACTTTCATTTGGAGATGAGGAACTGAAGCTCAGAGAGGTTGCAAAGTCTGCCTGGAATCACACAGCTAGCTAGCAGTGGGGTGGGAACTAGGTCCAGATTACTTGATTCCTCATCCAGTGCTCATTCTACCAGGCCATGCTGTTTGCTTTTTCCTTCTCTCAAGGTACCTTCCTCACAGATTCTCTTCCATGTACACATTTTTGCACTTAGTGAGTGGTTGACTTAATGTGAAATTGAAAACAAGATGAAATAGAAAAAGTAGTGCAGTAACACTCTGATGGCTGAAGTCCTGCTCCTGTCATTAGTCACTTTACTTCCTTGAGTTTCAGTTTATCCTCTGTGAAAGGAAGTGGTTGGAGTCATAATGGTAATAACTAACATTTCCTGAGTGCCTACCATTGCCAGGTACTATTTGAAATTCTCCTGCGCATTACCTCATTGAATTCTCACACAAACTCCACGTAGCAGGTCTACGATAAGCCTCATACTTACATAGGGATAAACCAAATCTTGTAGTAGCTTCCTGGTTGACCAGAAGTCTTTCAACTAGTAAGTAGCAGAGCCAAGGTTCCACTCCATGCTCTTAGCCACCGCTGCTATGTTTCTGGATGATCTACGTGCTCTCTTAGCTGTCGTGCCTTTGAATAATAACTATACCAACAGCAGATATTACTGAGTACTTACTGGCACCCCACTCCAGTACTCTTGCCTGGAAAATCCCGTGGACGGAGGAGCCTGGTAGGCTGCAGTCCATGGGGTCGCTAAGAGTCAGACATGACTGAGCGCCTTCACTTTCACTTTTCGCTTTTGCATTGGAGAAGGAAAGGGCAACCCACTGCAGTGTTCTTGCCTGGAGAATCCCAGGGACGGGGGAGCCTGGTGGGCTGCCGTCTATGGGGTCGCACAGAGTCGGACACGACTGAAGCGACTTAGCAGCAGTAGCAGTACACACACTGTACATACTGTGTCCTATTTATTTAATCCTATCAGCAACTCCACGAGTCAGTTGCTGTTATCATGCCCATTTTTTATAGGAGAGTAAAGTGAAGCTCAGAGAAGCTTGCTCAGTTTTACTACTGGTAAGTCAAAGTGGTGGCAAACTTTGACACCTGACAGATTGAAGTACCTGCTACCTTTGCCGCCATGCCTTATTGCCTGAGAAGGGTACTTGACTACCTAAGCCTGAACATGGTATGAGTTTTATATTATTTTTGCTGATTAGAGGTAATGTGTACGTGTCTGAGCACGTGCACATCCACATGTAGAAACACACTCACTAATGATTTCTTAGTTATGTGTTTGGTGAGGTGTAGAAAACACTCATGCCCAGTGTAGAAATGAGGGAAGTGAATTTAGTGCAGGAGATAATGGAGTGTGGAGTGGGAGCTATAGTGAGGACTGTGGCAAAGAGGAAAACACAGGTTCTGGCTGAAGAGAAAGCTGATAATGAGCTCAGTCAACTTTTGAGGCTGGAAAGTAGAATCAGTGTTGCTGGATATTGTGTATTCTTTTTTTTCTAGAGAAGCCAGAGTTTTGGATTTTTAAACCAGAAGGAGATTTTGAAGCTGATTTTTAAATGATCTCAACTAACTGAAATTATCGGAAGCTCCTATGTGAATCAAATAGAAACCCTCTGGTGTAGACCATTAGTACTGCTCGGTAGATGAGTGATCTTCAGGTGAGAGAGAGTTGACTGCATCACAGTATCACCACGAATTTTAGAAGAGAGGATGGGTCCCATATCCAGAATACTTGTCCATCCTCTTCTGTCTGTTAAAATGGCATGATGGTACACTGTGATGTAGAGAGAGTTGAATTATGAACTGCACTTCTAAGAAATAACTGTCTTGTGAGGCTGTGGAAGCTTGTCAGAAGGCTTTACTCTGCAGACCCCCAGGATTCCTGGCTTCTGAGGATTCAGTCCTCAGCACTGGTTTTCACGTCTGTAAACACCACACCTGATTCTGGAAGGGGCCTTGAGGTGTGTGGAATGACTTCAGGGACTTTTATACACTCTGTCCTCTCTTTTGTTCAGATACGTACACCCCCTGGCAGGACCATTTAGGAATCCCTGCAGTGGAGTGTGTAGTCCCTATAACTGCTTGGAGTTTGTATTTAGGAGAAAAAAAAAAAAAAATCTGATTGTCCCCTTCTAAGAAATGTGTGGCTTCTCTGAGATTCAGTTCTGGTTTCCAAACTGCCCAGGAAGTTCCTTGCAGGTACTGAGTATTTACTTTCGGTAGCAATATAGGGATAGGTTAATGACTGTTTGTCTTCCTCCAGTGTGCTCCTCTTAGCACAGCAAGGCTTCTAGGTGATTTGCTCACTTCTTGTCTCTGTTACATTTTGGTAATTTTCATAATATTTCTAACGGTTTTTTAATTACTATATTTGTTATGGTGATCTGTGATCAGTGATCTTTGATGTTACTATTGTAATTGCTTTGGCATTCTGTTTTTTAGCAAAAAAAAAAAAAGTATTTTTGTAATAAAAAAAGTAGGTCCTCTTTTTTATCTTTTTACCCATTTCTGTAATTTAGTCACTAAGTTGTGTCCAGCTCTTTGTGACTCCATGGTCAGCAGCAAGCCAGGTTTCCCTGTCCTTTACTGGTTCCCAGAGTTTGCTCAGATTCATATCCGTTGAGTCGATGATACTGTCTAACTATCTCGTCTTCTGCCACCCTCTTCTCCTTTTGCGTTCAATCTTTCCCAGCCTCAGGATCGTTTCCAGTGAATCAGCTGTTCGGAAAAAAGTCATACCCATTGGGCATTCACTTATGATTCCTTTAGCACCGAGGTTTCTGGTAGAAATATCAGCTCAGTCCCTAAAACTTGATCACATATAATGTTTTCAATTCAATAATTCTGGGATCCATAACAAAGGGTGAAAATCTCCCTTAGTTCACCTTTGTGATTGTTACTGCCCAGAGTTCTGTGTGCTGCCAGTAACATCAAAGGACCAACTAGATATGGTGTCTAACCCCACTGATAATATTCCTTTTTAAAAACAGAAAAAATACACATCAACTTGCTGTTCTATGGTCTAAATTTTTGTCTCGGAAGTATTATAGGTGAATCTATTTCCAGATGCTGCAAATAACGGAAAATAATGGAAAACGGGAATCAGGGTCTCTGTCCTTAAAATGTGTTTCAGTTTGCATTTTGATAGCGGTTTAGAAATGTTATCGCTTGTTTTGTCACAGACATAATTCACATCTTTCTTCGGGTACTGTAAACAAGAGAAATGGTTTAATGGCCCCATAAAGGCACTCTGCTGATAGCTGAGATTAGGCCCTTTAGTAATGGATGTCAGTGTGTGTATGTGTGAGTGGTATGTGTCCGCAGTGGGGGTAGGGCGAGCTTGAAAGAGGTAAATGTACTGGAAAAGAATCTATGAGAGGCTTAGATGCAGCCGAAGTGCCTGCCGATTTTCTGTAAGTCTTGGAAGATGGATTTATTAAGCATGTAACACTATTGTCTTTATTTGTACACAAACGTTCGCCTTTGCTTCTGGAATTTAACCCTGTACTAATTGAGGTCATTGCCACCCATTTATCACTTGGAATTGGAGTGATATTAACTTAAAGTGAATGCTTTTCATCTGGTGAGTGTATTCCCAACTACATATATTTATATAAAAGGCTACATGCATTTTTCATGCCATACTTGTACCTGGCCTTAAATAACCTAATTTATGTATACCATTTACTTTTTCCCCTTTTTACAGAGACTTTTTTAAAATTCACTGCCATAACCAAGTGAAATTTTTTTACAAGTGCTTTAGTGTCCACAGAATGATTTGTTTTGACTTTCTCAGTTATATTTTGTAAACAAGTATAGAAAACTCTCTGCATTATACATAACCATGGTCTAAGTAAATGCTTTGAAATTCCTCAAAGCACATAAATTTCCAGTGTTTTAGAGCCTCAATAATATGTTGTTTTTTTCACTGTCATGTTTGTGTATATCCCTGTAAATTGGCCACACAGGGCTGTTTATCTGATTTGGAGAGTCAGAGTAAACACAGGGTTAAAAAAGCAAACTCAAATGTCCCTTGTGAACTAACTTAGTGTACCCTAACACTAGGAGGTGTCACTATGCTATCCATCCACTTTTATATTTTCTTTTTCTTTGCAGACCATAATCTAGAATAGGGATCAGCAACTTTTTTTTTTTTTTTTCCTGTAAAGGATCAGATGATAAATATTTTAGATTTGGTGGGTCAAAGTGTTTCTGTCACATTGTTACTCAATGTAGTCCTAGACTCTACATAAATGAATGGGTGGAAAAGTGTTCCAATAAAACTTTATATTCCAGAACAGGTGGGAAACTGGATTGACCCATGGGCTGTGTGATTTGCCAACTCCTGTTCTAGAATACTGTTTTTTTCTTTTTGTTCAGTCGCCAAGTTGTATCTAACTCTGCCACTTAAGCGCACTGGGCCTCCCTGTCCTTCACTATCTCCTGGAGTTTGCCCAAGTTCAAGTCCATTGAATTGGTGATGCCATCCAACCATCTCATCCTTTATCATCCTCTTTTCCTTCTGCCTTCACTCTTTCCCAGCATCAGGGTCTTTTCCAATGAGTTGGCTCTTTGCATCAGGTGCCCAAAGTATTGGAGCTTCAGCCTCAGTATCAGTCCTTCCAGTGAATACTCAGGGTTGATTTACTTTAAGATGGATTGGTTTGATCTCCTTGCTGTCTGAGGGACTCTCAAGAAATTTGTTCAGTAGATCATTCTAAAAGAGATTTTTTTGAGCAGCCCAGAAATCTCACCATCAAAATCAAGAGATTCTCATCAAGGCTCTAAACTCCCAGCTAATATTGATTCAAAAACTACAGATGTGATTCAAAGATGTAGTTTTATTTAGATAAGTATTTTAAAATGTGATGTGTTTCTCTTCCCAGGGTAATTGTGTTGTACTCACAGAAATTACTGCTGTATTTCACTTGCATATATGATAAGAGTTGGGAGGAAAGCAAAGTGAAAGGTCACAGCTGAGACAACTTATCATTGTATTTGTGCTCACTGTCCACATAGAGAAGGGGACCCATCATTTGTGACATTTTGGTTATCAGAGTCACAGGGAAGCTTTAGTTGTTGGATAGCAATATTTTTCCTTCAGTGGAATATGAGTGGTGTGAATTTTTAAATGCCTTTGGTCCCAGCAATAAATTGAAAGAAGGCAGAATGCCTAAAAGCAAGCATGAATGCTCTGAGAATTGTTTTCATTTAGATGCAAGTGCCAAGAATATATTATTAAGGTTATGTATATAGAAATATGCATTGCATACACATGCATTAATCAAACTTGAAGACTGGCTAATATACTTATTAGAACTTTTTTTAAAATAAAAAGCAACGTTGTGAAGCTCTAATTGGACTTCTATGAGCTCTTGATGGTAGGACTTACTGTTCAACTTCTTCTGTAACGCCACATGTCCTGTCCCTCGGCAAATGGCATAATGTCTAGGCCAGTAAATGGATGAATTAATGAAGAAATATATGGATAAAGAAACAACTGATATAATGTTACAATGGTTCGCATGCATGGTGGAAATCTTAAGTGTGCCTACACAAAGTAAATTTGAATTGTATGGTCAAGGGTTCAAGAGTTGCTGCCCAAAGCCCGAGGCTTTAATTCCTACCTGTAATAAATTAGTCCTAGGCTTTCAGTTAGGCATGAAGCTTAGCTTCTTTATGCCTCTTTAAATTTTTTTTTTCAAAATTGGAATGCTAATGTCCTTCTTGTCTTGAATGATGAGAATCCAGAGTTGTTGAAGATTCTTTGAAAACTTTATAATACTGTGTAAATTTGAGTGTTTTTAGGCTTTGTAAGAGTGTTTTCTTGGAGAAGGCAATGGCACCTCACTCCAGTACTCTTGCCTGGAAAATCCCATGGACGGAGGAGCCTGGTAGGCTGCAGTCTATGGGGTTGCTAAGGGTCAGACACGACTGAGCAACTTCACTTTCACGCATTGGAGAAGGAAATGGCAACCCACTGCAGTGTTCTTGCCTGGAGAATCCCAGGGACAGGGGAGCCTGATGGGCTGCCATCTATGGGGTTGCACAGAATTGGACACAACTGAAGTGACTTAGCAGCAGCAGCAGCAGCAGCAGCAGCAGCAGGAGTGTTTTCTATCACTGTTCCAAACTCAATGAGAGTTCAATATATTAAGATTAACACCAAAGTTAAGCATATTATCTTTCTTAAATTTACTTCATGTTCACTATAGAAATATAAATAAAAGCTGAATTCATAGATTTCGTTGTTTATTGTCTGAACTAACATGAACCAGTCAATCATAACATGGTCTGTTTTCAGTTTAGTAGTACCAAAAAAAAAAAAAATACTTCAGGGTCATGATTGTTTAGGAAATTATTCTTCTATGAGCAAATAGTTAAATTCATTTTCTACATCAATATTGTAGATGTTCACATATGACTTATCATATGTCTACCCTGAACCAAGGAACTCCATGATGGCTTAGTGGTAAAGAATCCGGCTGCCAATTCAGGAGACTCAGGTTCAGTCCTGGAGTCAGGAAAATCCCCTGGAGAAGGAAATAGCAACCCACTCGAGTATTCTTGTCTGGGAAATCCTATGGACAGAGAAGCCTGGTGAGCTTTACAGTCCATGGGGTCACAAAAGGGTCGGACACAACTTTGTGACTAAACAACACCCTGAACCAAAGACTTGGTTGTATGCCAGCATTGTTGCATTTGGAGAGCCAAGGGCCCCACATTCTGTGCTCCAGGAGAATGATGACAGGAGTGTGCCTCTGGTCTAAAATGTGGGCAGGAAAAAAAATGGAAGCCAAGATGATGCCTCAGAGTACATTGTTCCAAAATGAAAACAATCGCTAATCTAGCAAATACTTTATGATGAATACCATAACCCCAAGTAAACTTTGTGAATTAAGAAGTGGTTAAGTTTATTTTGGAAGTGCATTTTTTAATGTCTTGGTATTTTGGAGCTCTTAAATTTAACCATTAGAGGAACTCAGTCATTGTAAGTCAGCCTTAAGATGTGGTTTTAAAGGTCAAGCCTCCATCAAAGCAAAAATGCAAGATGCATCTCTTGAGAGTTCTCTTGGCTTCTCCTCCTAAAAATCTGATTGTCCGGAGGAGTTGCAGGTCATAAAAGTTTGCATGGAAATGTGGTTGAGGAAGTCGGCAGATGAATGATATGAATTGTCTGAAGTCAGGGATACATTGGGAGCCATCACTGGTTTGTAAATGAAGTGAGGGAGTTAACTCTGTTGATTTGATACACTTGAAGAAGGAAAGATTCACTGTAATTAAAACTACAAACAATGATGATGCCTGTAGCCCTCTGTTGCCGACACAGGCAGGACAGTACAGTAAGCGAGATGAAATGTACCTAGCAGCCTCGGCAGCAGGCTGGAGCCATGTTCAGCGAAAGTAATTTAATTAGTGTTGATCATGACTCCAGATGATGGTGATTTGATAAGGAATAATTTAGTACTTAACAGCCTTTTACATGCACCAACTCCATGTGGGAAGGTAAAGCAAATTGCACAAAATGAATGTGCTGCTTCCACTTGTGCCCGTGCCAATGAGCTGGAAAACTGCCTGTTCGCAGACTCTCCGACTCTCAGCCTTGAGATGAAATACCCAAACCCGGTCCCCCTCTGGAAGGAATCTCTGTACTACCCTTACCGAAGAATAAAGAAGTCATTTTTGAGATCTGAGATCTCCAGGAAGCAGAAGACTGAAAATGAGGAAAATAAAGTTGCTTTGGTTCTTGTGCAAAAGATTGAAGATCTCAGGTTAGCTTCTTTTTTCCTCCTCAACGCAGCAATTAAAAAAAAAAAAAAAACCCTAGCATTTGGCTTATGATTAGAATAAAAAGTCATGGTTCCAAGAGCCCACAGCGATTTAAGAGGCCCACACACGGAGAGAGTACAGGAGCCCTAAACCTCTTGGAGAACCTGTGAGAATCCTTGAGTGTTGGCATCTAACAAAAAGGAAGACATTGTTTGACTTCATTTTTTTAAAAATCTTTTCAAGTCTTGGACCTGTTTCAGGGCAGCGTACACTGGATCCAAGTGTTGCTGAGATCATTGTGGATCTGAAATTTGTCTGGTTATGAGAATCACCTAGGAAATTTTCAAAGATAATGCTGATCTGTATACCAGCTGTAGTGAAGCAGAGTTCCTGGGAACGGTGTATGAGTTTGCTAGAGTCACCGTTTTCGTCGTTGTTTAATCACTGAGTCATGTCTGATTCTTTTGTGACCCCATGGACTGTAGCCCACCAGGCTCCTCTGTCCATTGGATTTCCTAGGCAAGAATACTGGAGTGGGTTGCTATTTCCTATTCCTGGGGATCTTCCCCACCCAGGGGTCCAACCCGCATCTCCTGCTGGGCAGGGAGATTCGTTTCCACTGAGCTCCCAGTGAAGCCCAGGGCTGCCATTACGAAGTATCATAAACTAGGTGGCTTAAAAAGTGGAAATTTATTGTCTCACAACTCTGGAAACCAGGAGTCTGAGATGAAAGTGTTTTCAGGGTTCTGATGGCTATGAGAGAGAGAGTGTTCTTTGCCTCTTCCCTAGATTATGGCAGTTTGCAGGCAATTTTGGCAATTCTTGGCTTGAAGAAGCATCAGTCTAAACTCTGCCTTCATTTTGCATGGTATTTTCACTGTGTTTCTCTGTCCTAATGCCCTGTTTGTATGAGGACACCAGTAATGCTAGATTAGATTCCACTCTAAGGACCCTATCTTAACTAGTTTTCCAAATAAGGTCATGTCTGAGATAGGACTTCAAGTTAAAATTTGGAGGAGACACAGTTGAACTAATGACATATGGAATATTAGAATCCCTGTTTTTGTTTTGTTTCAAAATTTCCCTGAGTACTTTGATGATTGGCCACCTTTGGGGATCCTCTGTTTAGGGATCAGCTTCCCTCTGAGTACACGTTGGGTGTCCTTATGTTCTTTCTTCTATGATCACTCCAAGAAGTTCTTGGGGCCAGCCTGAAAGCTCCAGATGGTGTATCTACAAGGATGAGTTATGCTTTTTTGCTTCTAGGTTGATATTAATGGACATTTTGATAGAAGGCTACTGTCCTGCTAGGAATCTTTCCTGATGGTACCCCAGAGTTGTCATCCCTCCTCTGATTCATCTGGAATTATTTATCCTGTGAAGTTCAAGCGCATTATCAGATGTCTCTACTGGAACAGGAGGCCGGGCATTTTCAAACATCTCAATTTGTAGAGCGTTGCTTGATGTTTCTCATATTTTTAAACCTTTTTCTGGAGCAAAACATTTATCTCAATGTAAAAATCGTAAGTGTATAACTTGGTGAATTTTACATATGTATATACTCGTAATCACTGCACACAGCAAATATAAAATATTTACAGCTCTGTAGAGAATCCACCTGCTAGTGCAGGAGATGCAGATTTAATTCCCGGGTGGGAGAGAACCCTGGAAAAGGGAATGGCAGCCCACTCTAGTATTCTTTCCTGGAAAGCTCCACGGACACAGGGGCCAGGCAGGATATATTCCATGGGGTTGAGAAGCAATCGGACATGACTTAGTGACTAAACATCAACATTAGATTACTAGATCCCTCTCCGTCGTTAATACTCCCATCCACCAGCGGAAGATTCTTTCGCTATCAGGGTGGTCTGTTCTTCAAATTCCTTAACTATGTACTCTTGTACTTACTTGTCTTCTTTTACTCAGCTTACCATCTGAGAGATGTTCTATGTGTCACCAGTGTGTTCCTTGTTATTCTTGCAGAGTATTTCACTGTATGAATAAGCCACACATTATTTATCCATTTTTCTGCTAATGAACTTTGGAATTTTTCCAGTTTTGATAGTATGAGTAAAGCTGCTATGAATATGTCCTTTTGGTGAACATATTCAGTCCTTTCTCTTTGATATCCACCTAAGAGAGTCATTACTAGATCATAGGGGAGGTTTATATAAAGACTTGGTTGATACTGCCAAAAAGTTTTCCAGAGTGTTTGTATGTGTGTACGTGTGAGTTTATACTCTCAGTAGCATATATTTAAAAGTTCTTATTGCTTTAGGTCTTCTTCATGTCAATGTCAATGCCAATCTTTAGCCATCCTAGTCGGTATATAGTATAACCTGATGTGACTTTATTTGCAATTCCTTGATGAGTAAAGATGAATACCTTTTCATATATGTTCATTTTGTTGCTCATTTATTTTGCTATTTGGATATCTTCTTTTACAAACTGCCTGTTTGAATCTTTTGCCCAATTTTAATTGAGTTGTTTCTTTTCTCTCTTTGTAACAATTTTTATTAGGTTGAGTATGATATCTTTGATCTTTCTATAGCAAGTAATTTCTTGGTGCGTGTAGCTTAGTGTCTTGAGGAAGAGAAGTTCTTAATTTCAATGACGCCTGACTCATAGATTATTTTCTTTTATGGTTAATGCCTTTGCATCCTGTTCACTAATCCTTTCCTACCTCGTGGTTCCAAAGACTTTTAAAACATAGTAATGTTGAATATAGTAGTCTCTGATAATGTCTGATATTTTGATAAATATGATCAACTTTGCATTGTACTGCTAATTTATTAGCTTTTGAGATCTTATCCATTTTATTCATACAAATTAGTTCTGATCTCTCAGGTATGATTTGAATTCCTTTGTTGGTACTGTTTTTTCTTAGGAAAATATAAAACCCAATACTTAATCTAAAGTGCTGAACTTAAGGTATGCACATTTTGTTGTACATGTTCAAGTAAGTCATAAAGAGTTGAAAACTATTTGTTAAGAAAGAAGCAAATGTGTGATTAATATACTACAAGATTTCATTATGTAGTATGTGTCATTCTAAGAAGTAGCATGTACACACACACATACACATGCAGAGGGAAAAAAATTTCTTAAAGGATGCTACTTTCAATCCTTTGTGTTTTTGTTTCATAATTTAAGAACATTTTATCTTATAAATTTAGAATTTAGATAAAAGTAAAGAGAATAATGTAATGAACTCCCACTGACCCATCAGTCTGCTTTTAACATTTATCAACATTTTTCTATTTGATTCTTCCCCTACACATCTTTTTCTAGATTATTTTAATGAAATTCCAGGACTTATTTTTTTATCTGTATATATTATATGAAGCTTTAGCGTTAAACCTTTTTTTTTTGGAACAACTGCCATTTCATTATCACATTCAACAAAATTAACAATAATTTCTTACCTAGTCCACATTAAAATGTCTTACTCATTGGAAAGTTGTCTCTTTTAGTTGTTCAAATCAGAATCCAAGCGAGTCCTCATGTTATGAAGTGATTCCTGAGGTTGTTAAGGCTCTTTCATCCTAGCATTTTATAAATTATATCTTTCTGACTTGGTAAAGTTAATGAACATTTGCATATGAAAACATACATAATTTTCCCTTTGTTTCTGTTCCTCTGACTCTACTCTGAGTAGGTATATTAAACACACATTAAATTAGAAAAAATACTTTGAAGTAGATCACTCAGTGAAATAATTGTATTATTATTTATTAAGTTTTCCTTAGACAACTAATTTAGGTGACAAATTTGTTTTCCACAGTGCTTCAGATGTTTCTTTAATATCACTGAACATTTCAGTCAAAATTATGTGCTTATCTTAACAAATTTATTTTCTTGGAGCTTGATAGTTCTTGATATCAAATTCTTATATTAAAATTATATGACATTCAAGCTAGTACAAGTTTATAATGCTGTGATATTATGATCAAGATTGAATGGCATCATAAACCAGAGTTTCTCTTCTCTTCTCTTCATTTATAGTATATGTACTTAATATTTTGTATTTTAATCTCAGGTTTTACAGAGTTGGGATAACTATCCACAGTGCGTCTTTCTTGGGCTTATCCTTGATTATTCATGCCTGTGTATATTGTATGAAACTAAAATTCATTCTCATGTCTGTTTTTCCTCTTATCTTTTAATTTATTTTGCCATTTTTACTAAAACTTCAGTTATTCTGGGGATCTCTAGTATATTTTTTCAGCTTCATTTAAAATAACAAAAATATATATTTTTGTTTTCATTTTTATTTTATTTTTTGGTTTGAGAGATATGATTCCAACCTAAATATACATATTTCTGGATATTTTATGATATTATCTTTATATTATATTGAACAGTAATGACATGACAATGTCATATGAAAAAGAAAAAGCTATCATTTCATATAGAATAATTGCTTTATGGTCATAATATACAAAAAATAACTTTAATGTATTTCTCACAATGTATCTTCACACTTCTCTTAAGTAGTTAGACAAGTACTTTTATCTGTAGTTTAATATATAAGCACTGGCCACAGAGATGTGGAGTTTTTATCCTTTTGTCCAAAGTATCATCAGTTACCCTAAGAACGGCAGCTGGGGTTTCTTCGTCATAGTTCAGTTTTTATTCCATTAAACCATTACTATTAATACACTTGAAATATTTTCCTTTCAGTTAATTCTTAAAATTATGCTCCTATTTTCAGTTAATTCTTGAGTAATCAGTTGTGTGTGTGTGTGTGTTTTTCCTGCTTGGTAAACTTGCTGAAATATTTTCAAGCTTATTTTCTGAAAACTGAACTTCTCATTTTGTAGTGTCAGCTAAGCCAGTTACAAGTAGTTCATTTCACTTTAAGTAATGAGAAAGTTTAAGCATGTATTTTGTTATATAATAAAAGCAAACAATGAGTATATGGAGAAAATATAAGATTCTCCAGAATCTTTTCTTGCATGAAACTTGTCCAGTGTGATTTTTCTTATGTATGAGAGTTAATATGAAATGTTAGTGACATTTTAACCAAGAGGGATAGAACAGGTTAGTGTACTTAATTCCTAACAGGATTTCATTTTTGTGGGTATTTTTGTTTTGTTTTCTAGTGGCTTTTCATGGCCTCCCACTGAAAATCAAGAAAGAACCCCACAGTCCATGTTCAGAACTCGGCTCTGCCTGCAGTCAAGAACAGCCCTTTAAATTCAGCTATGGAGAAAAGTGCCTGTACAATGTCAGGTAAAGTAATTGAGTGTATAGCGAGCACCTGATGGTTCTTACTGAAACACAAATTTACCATAATATAAAATCTCAAGTCGTATTTTATAAGAGTTACATCTTCAGCATGCAACAAACTAATTAGGTCACGTGTTGAGCAGAACTCAAAAGGACCATTTACTGTCTGATCATATACTTCTAGAATCATTTTAAAGCAGTAATTTTTATCCAGATCATGAGCTGCTTTTCCACAACTGTTAGGGGATGCATCCTGAGATTGTGAAAAGGGTCTTAGGTGGCATGAGCAGGTACCGAAAGTTCAGTTCTCATTAGAAAGAATGCATTATGCACTTTAGAGTTTGTAGGGGGAAAACAATGAAGCATTTGGCAGGTCTGAACAGTACATTAGTTATCTGACAGGCTTTGCAGATGATCTCGAAGATGCATTCATGGAGAGTTGCAGTAAAGTTAGAATTTTATAAGGCTTAGCAGAGGCTATTATCTGTTTAAAACCCAGTTGTTCCTTTTGATGATAATAAAGGGTGGAGCAGTAGAAGTACATTGTTCCTCTGTTGGAAAATTTGATAACATGTATGTTCATTAAAAACCCTTCACAGTAAATTGCATTCTGCTACTTTTCATATTGGCCCCTAATTGCATAAGGAAAAAGTTGGCTCTGTATATTGTAAGTTATTAGTCTCAATTACAGTAGAGACTTAGTCCTTTAAAGGAGTTAGTTTAGAAACGTATAAAAATGATTACAAGTATTTGCGGTCTTATAAATTATGTTGATTCAAGTTCATAATGCATTATGATTCAGAGGAGTCTTGTGTTTCCTCAGATGATTTTTTTTTACCTATACTCTGTTGTTTCCTTCTGCAGGATAATTTTATTTTTTTTCCATTCTTTAAATCGAAGGATAGCTGAAGGTTAGAGGTGTACAATATAGTGATTCACAATATTTAAAGTTATTCTCCACTTATAGTTATTATAAAATACTGGCTACCCTGCCAGTGTTGTAGAGTATGTTCTTATAGATTATTTTACTCCTAGTAATTTGTACCTCTTAATCTCCTACCCTATATTGCTCTTCCTGCTTCCTTCTACCCACTGGAAAGCATTCACTTGTTCTTTGCATCTGTGAGTCTACTTCCTTTTTGTTACATTCACTAGTTTGTTTTTTAAGATATTTAAGATAAAAAAAAACTTTGATTCGTATACAGTTTCATGGTACCTGACCAGTGCTTGGATATTTCATTACTGTTTGTTCTTGCAAACTTGTCTTCTACATCCTCTTTCCTAGATGGTTCACCAGAGTCTGAAATGACGACGGTGGTTCAGTTGAACTGCAAAGCTTTTATAAGATATATCTCTTATAGAAGCCTACTATTAAAAGCATACTGAGTTCAGATAAAACAGTATTGATCAATCTGAGTTTTATTTTATCACATTTTTAATTTTTGCATTTTCCCCTTATGAATACTATGTATCCACAGAATAATTACTGAACATATTGGAGAATTTTTAATTAATAAACCAAAAAGGTATAGAATTGTCATTGCATTTTAGCATTGATCAGAAGTGTGATTATAGAAGAACTACTGCTTTATAGACATATTTAAAAAAACACGACATCTGACTTTCATAAATTAATGGTAGAATTACCTGTATATTTTGAGATTCTTCTTGAAGGCCAATAATTCCTACAGTGATTTATTGGATTAATTCTGTTTTTTTCCATTTCTATATGAACAGTGTAACTCAGTATAGCATTTTATGAGAAAAAAGTAATATCCTAGGACAGAAGATGATTCCTTATTTTTCACATGGGAATGAGACAGGTGAACCATTTTATAACAGAAGTACATTCTCGTTCAGAAATATTGGTAAAGGAAACAGGTGGAACCAAATAGTATGAGTTTGTGGACTTTGCTGTAAAGGAAGAAAGACTTATGGAGCCCATACTCCTCTACTTCTGTAGTTTCATGCGTGGATGTAATTCTTTTGTATGGATGGAGCAACAGGATAAATTACATAAGTCAATTTTTTTTTAGTTTCTTTTTTAAAGAAAAAATATACTGGTGAATGCTTTTTATCTTAAAAGGAAGCCGAGTATTTTAACCTAGATATTTTTTTGTTCAGAAACTTAAATATAATTTGTTTTCAATAAAGTATTTTTAGATTAGAAGAATTAGTTAAATCATATCCCTGAGAACCATGCTAAAGACTGGAACTTAAATTCATAATGTGTATAAAAACAAGCTTACTCATTTTATTCTTTTGTAATTATGTTTAGAAGTTAGACTGTGATAACAGGATTTTATTCTTAAGAACATTATCTTGTGCCTATTCTTATGCTCCAAGAAGGTTTAAATATATCAGAGACATTTTAATTTGCCTCATAAATCTTTATTATCTCATGTGAGGAAGTTAATGCCAGGCATCATTTATTTTACACTAAAAGAATGAAAATAAGGCAAAACCATCGGCTTCTTAGAATTCTACAACAAATAAAGGTGAGTCAGGTATGATCTGCATCTCGTTAAACTGATACAACTTCTTATTCTAAAGTCTTCTGTATTGTAGAAGAATTGTAATATCAGAAATATTTAATGATCTAGAAAAGATCTGTGAAACTTGCTTAAGGAGACATGTTAAGAACAGATGGTAATAGCGACTTCCCTGATAGTTCCGTGGTTAAAACTCCACAGTTTCAATGCAGGGAGCATAAGTTTGATCCCTCCTAGGAGCCTGCATGTCTCACAGTGTGGTCAAAAAAAAAAAAAAAAAAAAAAACACCAACAACGAAGAATAGATGGAAACATTGTCACTGCTTTTGCTGACAGAGATTTTCCTTATGTTATGTTGTTTGTATATGTATTAAAAATAGATGTTTTATATTTATGCTGTTTCCAAGTGATACATTATCCTATTTTCTGTTTAAGTGTGTGGCTGTTTTGATGATTACATGTTTTTGAACTGCAAAAACCAAAAGCCATACCATTCTGAGCTTCCTTAGGACTTTAGCCTGAAATATTTTTTTCTTTCCTTGAACTGTTTGGCGGGGGGACGGAGTTTTAGTTTTTCCCAAGAAACACACGTTCTCTTTTCTCTTGTCTTCTGGGTAGTGCCTATGATCAGAAGCCACAAGTGGGAATGAGGCCCTCCAACCCCCCAACACCATCCAGCACTCCAGTGTCCCCCCTGCACCATGCATCTCCCAACTCAGCTCATGCTTCAAAGCCTGACCGCGCCTTCCCAGCTCACCTCCCTCCATCGCAGCCCATCCAAGACAGCAGCTACCCCATGGATCACAGGTAAAGTGCAAGTACCTTATAAAAAAAGTTTATTGGAATATAGTTGATTTACAATGTGTGTGTTAGTTTCTGCTATACAGCAAAGTGAATCAGTTCTACGTGTATCTGCTCTTTTTTAGATTCTTTTCCCGTAGAGGTCACTACAGAATATTGAGTAGAGTTTCCTGTGCTATGAAATATATCCTTATTAATTATCTGTTTTGTCAATGGTAGTGTGCATATGTCAATCCCAATCTCCCAATTTATTCCTCCCTACCCCTTATCCCTTGGTAACTGCAAGTACCATTTAAAAAAAAAAAAACACAAAGCAAAACTGTTTTTAGCATTCTTGGAAGAAATTCCTTTTACTGCTTCCTAGAACCTATAGTAAATTCAAGGCAAGTGTATTAATTTTGCACATCTGTGCAAAATATTTTTAGAGTTTGCTCTGTCTTTAGCTATAAATGATTTGTGGAGAAGGTCATTTGTAAACATTCCTTTATAAACATTTAAATTGGTTGCTAAAATGGAAAATTAATCTATATACTGACATTTGAACATTTCCCTTTCTCTTTGCTTGAATTAAATTGCTTCACTTAAACTTTAAATCAGATCATCCCATTTTTATGAGCATATGTGTGTACTTGTAAAATAAAGTTAGGAGACTAATTTTAGTAGATGGCTTATGGAATTAGGTTCTTTACCTTAGACTGACTGGTTTAGCTGTACATAGTTTTGCAGAAGAGAACTTATATGATAGAACTCTCTTCCCTGCTTTCCGAGTGCTGGATATTTAATGTCAGTAGACGCATGACCCTGAACACTGAGAATATAACATTCAAGTGATAGAGACTGAATTAGTGTTACTTAGAAAGGAGCAAGGCGAGACACAACCTAGAGCTAGAGAATGTGCTATGTCAGGTAATTCTCAACTCTTAGAGATTTAAACATTTGTGTTTAAATAAAATATTGAAGGACCGTTAGAGGCCTTAATAATACAGCTTAAAAACACAGTTCAGTTGTATACAGCATTTATTTGTTTTCCCCTTCTACCCTGTACTTACGTTGAACGAGTGGTGTGTTGGTGAATGGTTAACAATAGGATCTATGGAAGAAAACCCAAAAGACTTTGATCTGTAGCATTTGATGAGTCTGTGATGTAAATATTGCCCCCATGGCAGATTCCAAGCTATCAATATGACCACCCTGAATGTGGAATTGGAAAGAGATGTATAGTAACATGCCATGAAATAGTAGTATTTCTACCAAACAGATAAAACAGGCATAATCTCAAGAGCATGATTAGTATGATGTTGTTCAGTTGCTCAGTTCTGTTTGACTCTTTGCGACCCCATGGGCTGCAGCACACCAGGCTCCTCTGTCCATGGAATTCTCCAGGCAAGAATACTGGAGTGGGTTGCCACTCCCTTTCCCAGGGGATCTTCCCAACCGAGGGGCCGAACCCAGGTCTCCTGCATTGCAGGCAGATTCTTTACCTTCTGAGCCACCATAGAACCCCCAATTTAACAGTAAGCCTGTGCAAAGGGGTTCTGACACAGCATTTTAAAAATAACTCAGCCAAAGGAATCCTCCAGATCAGCAAAGGAAACCCAAAGATGGGCCACTGGCAACTTTCTGAAAATAAGGGAATCCTCAGATCTGCTTTTTATAGATTATTTAATGGGACTCAATCTCAAATTCAGTCACTCTTCTGATATGGAAGGATAAGATGAAAGCATTCTTTCCAGCATGAAACCAAGTAATAATGTTTCTACCTTGGTTTCCATCCCTGTGTCCTCTTGTGCTTTGGTTATGAAACGCTGTCCATTATCTTTTTCTTCTCACCCTGTGGACCTGAGACTTTCTCAGAGTGTAATGGTATGAGCATCTGTGTAAACAGTTTTGTAAATACAGATGAAAGAAATCTTATTGCCGGGTGGGCCATTAAACAGATGCACATTGTGTAGGACTGATGGGGGGATAGAGAGGACGATGTAGAAAAAAGCAAGTTTTGTTTTGTCTACTTCTGGAGACTTCCCAGGGTTCTTGGTACCAAGCCTCTCACCCCTCAGACGAGGGTCAGAATTAGAGGCGGTACGGTTGGCGCTCTCTGAAGTTCTCTCTTACGGAAGGCGACTGCTGAACAAGCAGTGTGGCTGTTTTTAGGTGACCTAACTAGAGATGCCATAGCCAAATCCATTTGAGTTTCTCTACTTGAAGTCAAATATTTGAGACTGTGAACAGCCGGCCCGGAACAAGGAGAGGGAAGCTCAGGTCTTTTCCCAGTGTCCCCCGCGGAGCGTGGAGGCCAGTACCAGCTGGCCCATCCCAGGAAAATCTCTGAAGCCGTATGTTTCTGAGGAGGATTTCTCGGAGAGCTCTCGCCAACAAATGACAGTCCCTCAGTTATAAATGGCAAATTTGCTCTGGAAACAGATCCTGTCCCCAAATAGCCCCCTCCAGCCCTGCACCCAACCTCTCTCAGGGAATGCTTCATGGCCAACTGGGCTGCACCCCACTTCCTCTCCTCAGCCTCTCTCTGCTCCTCAGTCCAGCCCTTTGGCACGTTTCCCTGAACCCACTGTGCAGCAGTCCTGTCTCTTTTTCTCTGTTTCCCACCACTTAGACACTGTTTTTCTATACCCAAGAGTTCATCAGCGTGCTCTCCTTACCCATGCACTCTCTTCCAGAAGCTTCTGAGTCCGTTTCTCTTTACCATCAGTCATTAGAATGTCGCCACAAACTTGTAGTTTCTTAGGAAGCATACGTGTGTTGATATACACATGGTCCTCAGTGAGTACCAACTGGAATCATGTTGACTTCTGCAAACAAATGGCTTGACTTTTTTTTTTTTAAAAACAAAGCTTTTAGCAGAAGTATTATTAACTTCCTTGTATGGCTTCCCAAGTGAGCAAGAGTTCTTATTTTAACTTCAAGTTACAATTTTCTGATTCACTCCTTGACAGTTCTTAATGATAATTTCTGTTTCTTTTTTTGGCTAATGAAATAAGCAAGAGAAGGAAAATGAATGCAGTGCCAGTCAACCTAACTGTTTGGCGATATCTGAGTTTCTGAGTTGGTTTTCTGCAGGTGTAGTTGGAATTTCAGTGCTTTTCCCGGCAGCTGGTGAGGGTAGAGTTAAATCCCAGGGTGGAGTGTTCTGAGAAACACTAAAGCAATCGCTCCGCCATTCTTTTGCTCTTCCCTTGTTTTCGTTTAACGTTACCAAAATTAAATGTTAACTCTCCAAATTAAAGTCACAGGAATGCTTTTAGAAGGGTGCAGGGGAATTAATAGGCATACATTTGCTCATAGAAATGTTGGATAGGTTATTTTTAAACACTCCTGGGCATTTTAGAGCACTTTAAAATCTTTAATTAATCCACATCTTTGTGGTGGGTCAATGGTATTAGGATGAATCACGCAGAACTGAATGAAGATGTGATGAGCCGGTCAGTACAGTAGATAACCAAGAAGGAAGGAGTGTAGAAACTCACCCTCAGCCTCTGCCAAGGCCTCAGAGCTTCCACGTGACCTAACATCCTGACGTGTTGCAATGCTACGTGATGCATGCATGTTCTTTCCATCTTCAGAGGGCTGCTGTAATATTTTATGCTTATTTTTATCAACCTGATATTTTGTCTGAAGCTCTCGGAAGCCAGTGTGTTCTGTGTTGCTGTTTTGACAGTAAAGAAGTGGTCTAAAAACTAGGTTGGATTTCATTCTCTATAATATTGCCCAGTTTAATTTCTCATTAGAATACAGTGTTCTTTAGGACATTGTTGAAGATGTAAGAGTCCCACCCATTTGAAAAGAAAGCCATTCCTTTCTTCTTTCCTCAGTAGCTGATGATAAGAAACGGAAAACCATTCAGAAGGTTTTTATTTGGTTGATTCTTTGTTGATTAGCTTGATAACAATTGAAAGAAAGAGGATGCAGTTTGAGATTAGATTCTTTCCAGAGTCTCTGTTTTGCTTGTTTTCCCTTGTCTATAATTATTTGAACTCAATTCATAAGGAAATTTGGTGAGCATTTGAGTTGATTTCTCACTGGGCATTTTAACTGTCAGGGTATGTATTTCTTGCAAATGCTACATTGCTCTCCTTAGCCTTACTTAAGGGACACCTTTAACTTCTTGTAATTTACTGAAATGGTGCTGAATGGAACTAATTAGAAGAGGAACACAAGGTGTATTATGATTGGAAAGCTTATTGCTACTGACCCAGGAAGGAGAAATCTCATCTTCATTGAAGATTTACACTTTGGGTCAGTCAGCTGGTGTCACGTTCACTAACTAAGTGGTTAAAAATTGTGCCAGTATTTTTAAAGGGTATTTCTTGTTACCTTTTTATTTGAAATATGCTCTCTTTATTTCCCAGATTTCGCCGCCAACTTTCTGAACCCTGTAATTCCTTTCCTCCTTTGCCAACAATGCCAAGGGAAGGACGTCCCATGTACCAACGGCAGATGTCTGAGCCAAACATCCCCTTCCCACCTCAAGGCTTTAAGCAGGAGTACCACGACCCAGTGTATGAACACAACACCATGGTTGGTGGTGCAGCCAGCCAAAGCTTCCCCCCTCCTCTGATGATTAAACAGGAGCCCAGAGATTTTGCATATGATTCAGGTAGGCCTATGCTTTAAGTTACATTTATGATATCTTTTCACTTGCTTGTTACTTTCATTAGTGTTGACTGCAGGTTAGGTGGCTCCTGACTATTTTTTGGTGGAAACTTTCTGATTTATTCCTTCTTTGAATCTTTCTCTTTATGTGAAGGGTTGGACTATCAAACCATTTTGGCAAGAGTCGATGGTTGAAATAATGTCTAGAAATGAAACTTGTTTGAGGAAAAGTACAATTTGTAAAATTAAGCTCTCCTATCTCAGGCCAGGAGAGTAACAAGGTTGTTCTTTTCTAATTTCTGGGCTTTTTTTTTCCATTTGCTCCTGTGGCATTATTTAAAATTATTTACAGTGTGACAATATTTACAGAAAGTAATATTCTATACTAACTTATTGCTTATTAACTATTTTTTTCTTTATTGGTATGGCAAGATTCCAAGGGTTCATAAATAAGAATTCTTCCATATTGGACAAAGAATAGCAAAAATAGCAATAATAGAGCTTAGCTGTTGTCTCACTGAGCCAAAAAGGCCCTGCTAAGTATGTCAAGGTAGAGAATTGGGTTACCTGGAAATAAAGAACATTTTTGTCTATTGTCAATGTTGCCAAAAACTTTGCCAATATTCAAGCTTGAGAACTCAGAAAAATTACTTAATCTGTGTTCATTTTATTTTACAAAATGAATTGAATACATTCAAAATGAATCACACTCAAAATACACTTACGAAATGAATTGTCTTACATTCAAACGAAATGAATTTGTTTTACAAAATGAATACATTTTTCAAAATCAAGACACCTGCCTTTTAGAAATCTTGGAAACTTTGAAAAATAGTGTGAAATAAAGGCTAATGCTTCTAAGAATGGCACCAGGCAAAAAAATTGCTAACATTATTGTAAGCATAATCAATAGATGGTTGTAGACTTAAAAATATTGGAAAGCAAAGTGACTTCCTTTCATGTGGATAAAAGTTACAGATATTCTTTATGAAGGAACAACTGCTCCTCTAGGCATGACTCTGCTGAGTTTTTCTGTCAGTTCCACTTGATGAAGGAAAACTGTCTCCGGTCTTGCTTCCTTGTCTTAAGTTAACTTGTATAAAGTTACCTGTTTTATTATAAACTGATCTTAAAGGTCAGCAAGAAGGAGCCCTACTGAGAGCCTCCTTCTGGCTCTCCTTTCTCATTGGACAACAAGTTCAAGGAACTAAGAGGAATTTCTGCTGAGAGACTCGGGCTCTACTTCTAGACGGTACACTAGCTACCCAGGACCCATGCCTTTCCTGCCCAGTCAGCCCTGAGTCTACTTCTAGGACTGGAGCAAGCTCATCTGAGGCCTGGTTTTCCAGGCAGAGCACGTTGCTCCTGTGTATACCTCTTAAGTCCAAGGAGGTGGCCAAGGGGCCGCTGTTTGTGAGGGGATGAGGATGGAGCCTGGTTGTACCCATAGGTTTAGTGTGTGAGGCCCCTGTGGTGTGGAACCGTGAGGGCTTGAGGGATATAGGAAGTGAGGCAGGAAATGGGGTGGGCTGGGGTCTGAACACTGAAAACGGGCTCCATACCATTTTCTCTTTCAGATCTCATCCTAGAAATTTCCCCAAAGTCGAGGTTTGACCTGGCCTTCCAAGTTGCTATGTTATCACATTTTCAAATAGGAGGAGAGAACATATTTATTTATAAGTTTGTTTGATTCATAGTTTTAGATTTTTTTTTAAAGATGTTTTTGATATGGACCATTTTTAAAATCTCTTTTGAATTTGTTACGAGATTGCTTTTGTTTCATGTTTTGGTTTCTTGGCTGCTAGGCATCTGGGATCTTAGTTCCCCAACCAGGGATCAAACCTGTACCCCTTGCACTGAAAGGCAAAGTCTTAACCATTGGACCACCAGGGAAATCCCCATATGGTTCTAAAAATTTAAACATATGGTGTAAAGGACTTTATTTGAATGCTTGTCCCAGACCATGTAATTTCAAGACCATCCTAAAATGTACCATGGTGGTTATAGTTTAGAACCTTTTATATTTGTCCATGATTTATGTGCATAATTAAGAACCCTCCACGGCTGCTGCTGCTGCTAAGTCACTTCAGTCGTGTCCGACTCTCTGCTATCCCATAGACGGCAGCCCACCAGGCTCTGCTGTCACTGGGATTCTCCAGGCAAGAGTGCTGGAGTGGGTTGCCATTGCCTTCTCCAAAATCATTTAAACTAACCCAAATAATTGGTTCAGAAGGAACTGCAGGGCATAGCATTTTTAGAAATTTCTTCATGTTTTCTAGAAATGATTTTATATTTCAGAAAGATTAAAATTGGAATCATTTTCTTGATTCTTTGATTTTCCATATATTTATATTATTATATATAAATATGCATATATTTATATTAATACAACATTCTCCTTATATTTATATCATATATAAAATCATAATATAACATGGTATTGAGAATGTGTAACTTTTCTTAAGAAGATGTGAACCAAATAAAAAGATTTAAGTAATCCAATGAGAAAAAAAAAAAAAAGAACTGATACTGTGAGGTTTAATTGCTTTAGTTTTGGGCCATATGTAATAGAGTTCTAAGTCAGTTGCTGTCTGGCCCTCAGAGGCACAGATTCAGTTACTTATAACCAAAAAAGGATAGTCCATGCTTTAGCTCAGCCTGCTATAATCAGATACCATCAATTGGAAAGCTTAAACAGCAGACATTTAACTCTCACAGTTCTATAGGCTGGAAAGTCCAAGATCAAAACTGCCAGCAGATTCATTTCCTGATGAGTCTTCTCTTCCTGGCTTGCAGATTGCTACTTACTCACTGTGTCATCATGTAACAGAGAAAGACAGAGCTATCCTCTCTTTCTCTACTTATAATGATACTAATTCCACCATGAGGGCCCCACCCTCACGACCTGGTCTTATTCTAACTACCTCTCAAAGCTGTCCTCTTCAAATACCATCATGTTAAGCATTAAGGCTTCACAATGAATTTTAGGGGACTTGATCATTCGGTCCATAAAGAGTGCAGTATCCTATTTTAAAGGTACATAGGGCATCTGTTTTGTAAGTTACCATATACTTTGCCAATGACTTGCGGAATATTTAAGAAGTTGTTAGTGTATGTTACTTCTCCTCTCTAAATTATATTTCAAGTTGTTAAAGTTGGATGGTACCTTTGAATTCTAATTCAATATTGCCAATAAGATATAGTTCAGTTTTGCTTGAATAGTTAAATAGTAAAGTTACATCTTCTGAATGGATGAGGTCTAAAGAACTGTAGTAACTCTGTAACCAGGGCTGATGAAAAATTAACCTGTGCATTTCAAAATGTGTTATGCTGACCACCCACTTGCTACAATTAGGTTGACACATCTGCGTATGTCCTTCATGCTGTCACAAGTATGATCTCCAGATATTTTGTTTCATTGTCTTGAGTTCTTTCGTCCTTGCTGTCAATTTATTAATCTTTTTTTAGAAAATATAATGTATTTATCACGGAATCATTGAGTGCTTAGTTCACTTAGTGATGTTGAACAAATAGCACATTAGAAAATACTGTATGTGATCTAAAGACAATGCGAGAAACATTTTATAATCCTTTTATTCAGCATCTATGATCCACAGATTGTCCTTTAAGAAGGCCTCTAGAACTCTTCATTGCTTAATTCAATATAACATAAATGTTGTGAAAATAAAAGAAGCTTTGTAAGTGAAAAGGCAACATGATTATGCTCTAATAAAGCCTGACATTAATTATGACATGGGAAATGGAAGGTCTATTAGTCATAATTATAATTACAGGAATGCAATTTCAACTGCTGAGTATTTAAACTAAAAATTACAAAATATTATGTTAGTCAAGTAGAAATTTTTTAAAACTTAGATCAGAGGACTCTGAAAAGATAAAAAACAATTGATGTTTAGGGCCAATGTGGTGAACCAGTACAATATGATCATGATTATAATATTAAGTTCTCAACAGTCCAGTACAATAATAGATGTAATTATCTATTATTATTGTTTTCCTTCTCTGTTTCTCTAGCCTAATACTGCTGCACAAAGCAGGGACACAGGCTTTTTTGTTGGTTGGTTGGGTTTTACTGAATCCAATCTGATTTCTTCTCTTTTTGCCCCTGTGGCCAAGTTCAAAAGAATTGAATAAGCCCTGTGTGCTTCATATGGATACAGTGCTCTATTTAAATAAAACTGTGGCTGTTTTCCCGTTTTCATACTCACAAAGGAGGTTTTGCAGATTCTGAATGCCCAATGAGGTAAATAGTTTAGATATTCGCAACGACATATTTTGCTAGAATTTATGTGTTCATTGATTGGTCTTTTGGTTTGGTTTTGGATAGCTAAGGGTATTTTTAGGATAGTGGTGAACACATGAAACTAAAGTTTAACTCAAGAAAATATCAGCACAAAATGCTCACACACTTTGATCAAGTATTTTCACTGTCAGTAAATTACCTTAGGGAAGGGGAGACCCATGATGAATATTTAGTGGTGGAGGAATATCGTAGAGTAATTGGTAATGTAAGTTATGGCTATCAATAGCAAATATTATGCAGTCATTAGAAGTCAGACTTTTAATACTATTTAATGAAATGAGACTACTGAGTAAAAAAATTATACAAGTGTGGCTCAGGCAAAAATAAGACCCAGTATAGAAAGACTGTAGGGCTATATATGCTGTGATATTATAGTCAGTACCTACTTTGTCTATGAAGTGCTTTGTCTTTTAATTGTGCTTAGTACAGCTTTTCTAATCAGACAGAGCAAGTATTGTCAAGTATCAACCAATTTAGAGTTGAAGAAAAGTGTCCAAGTTAATCACATCAGTCCTATAAGTAAAAAGAACACTAAATAAAGAAGGACATAGTCTCATTTGTTGCAAACCTGGCTTTGTATTCCTTTGTTTCCAGGGCTGCCTTAGAGAGGGAGGAGAATGAATATGATACTTGGTCCATTTCAGGTTCATCCCTGCACTGTGCTTGCAGCCCCATTATTTAATGCTGTTATGTTACTTTGCATTTGGGGGTGGTTTTGAAAACCTTAACCCAGTAGTTGATTGAAGAAGTGATACATTAATAAAGTGTTTTTAACACTCAGGGCCTATTCTGTTACCTTAATTAATTTGAAAAGCTGCCTCCCCACCATGTGGTGGAGTAGTTTTAGCCAGGAGCTGGGAATGAAGAAGGGAAAGAACTTTCAGAGACATGAAGAAGTGTTTCTGAAATAAGAAAATGGGGGAAAGTGCATGCTTATAGCTGTAGGAGGGAAGGAAGTAGTTCTAAAGGGTAGGGGGAAAAGCTGGGATCATGTTTTCTAAAGAAAATGTTTCTGTATTTTGTCATTGTTTTTTAGGGTCATTGTGTTTTTTAGGGTCATTCTTTCTGGTACTGATGAGGCCTTCTTTCAGTTTGGAGGCATGTCACATGTATGTGTTGGCAAATGCAGCATTATTTTCAATTGGGATATTGACACAAATAGCTGTTTCATAGAATCATAAGTCTTTAAGCTCATGAAAACTCTTGGGGATCACCTCATTGAAATTCCTTCTTTACACTCCACTGTAGAGATAAAATGTCCAAGGCTCATTCAAGTTAACTTGCCATCAGTTGCACAGTTCTGTGAAATAGCCAAAACTAGAACTATGGTTTTCTATTTCTTAGTGTACAGTTCACAGTCTTTCTATATAATTGTCCAAAGTAAAATTCTTTAATTCATAATTTTTTAGATGCATTATTTATTCTTTTCTCTAATTTTAGCCTGAATATTTGCATATGATTTTATAAAGCTCTACATGATGCAGGGTAATGAAAGCATTTGCATTAAAACCTAAGGTATGCTTTTTCTAATTTGAAGGTATTCATTTCATGTTAGACAGTCCTCAAATTTTATTCTGATTATTAGGTACTCACTGTTGTAAGACAGGAAAATATAAAACCTCAAATGATATTTTGGATTAAAATGTGTTCTGTCTTCTTTTTAAAAATACACCATAAACATTATCAAAATTTGAGATTGTCAGATAAGTGACTTTTCCTAATAGTTCTTCTGAAAAAGGATGAATGATAATTAGAAGGAAAAGTAACAAATCAGTGTCATAGCCAGCTCTAAAATTCTTTGATTATGTAAACTTTGAGTTTGTCTGAGTCTTCTTTCTTATTGCACTTCACTCTTTGTTAAAAACACTTGATCACTTGATGCCTTAAAATACAAGAGTCATTTTCAAACTGGTGTCAGCTCAATCTATTTTTTTAGTAGAAAACTTATGAAGAACTGCAATATGTAAAGAAAGCTTACATTTGGAAAAGTAAGATGGGCCTTTTCTCACTTTCATTTTTAAATCCAAGCAACCCTTTCTACATTCTCCATATATATTTCTTCATCATCTAAGGACTTTAATGAAGGCCAGTAGACAAACCTTCAAATTTAGAGAATAATTATATGTTCTTAGCATGTAGAAAAATTATATGTAGGCAGAGAAATGATAAAATAAATTAAAAATATTTAGCTCATGTTAAATACGTTAAAAACTAGAAATGTGTTTAACTTTCAACTGTCAGAACTGACAAATATATCTGGTACTCACATAGGCTCAAGCTGGCACTGCAGTCATCAGAGTTAAATAGTCTTGGGTTTCTGAAATGGTGAGAGAAAATTTTTATGTTGTAAATGTTATTCTATGTTTTGCTGTGTTGATGGGTACACATCTTAAATAGCAAAGAAATTAGTGAAGTAATTCTTAACACTGCTCTTAGTGAGCATTCTTGGAATTTTTCTTGTAAAATTTAGAATATGATTTTAAATTTATGGGATGAAATCAATAGCTAGCAGAGCAAGAAAAAGATAATTATTTTCTGCAGCTACATAGAAATATGAGTACATAGTGCTTTATTTTGGGTTGAAGATGATTTGTCAGGGCCTCATCAGCTGGTTCAACTTGCTCAAAATGAAAAACAGACAATTCAGAAGGCTAAATTTACTCAGTAGTTTATTTCTAAATTATTACTATTACGATTGTTACTACTACTACACTGCTGCTGCTAAGTCGCTTCAGTCGTGTCTGACTCTGTGCGACCCCATAGACGGCAGCCCACCAGGCTCCCCCGTCCCTGGGATTCTCCAGGCAAGAACACTGGAGTGGGTTGCCATTTCCTTCTCCAGTGCATGAAAGTGAAAAGTGAAAGTGAAGTTGCTCAGTCGTGTGTGACTCTTAGCGACCCCATGGACTGCAGCCTTCCAGGCTCCTCCGTCCATGGGATTTTCCAGGCAAGAGTACTGGAGTGGGGTACCATTGGCTTCTCTGACTACTACTACTGTAGTAATATCTCAGGAATTCTGTCATCAGGATATCTTTTTCATTTTTAAATGATTCTTTATTATTTACTTTGTAAGAGGAGATATGCATTTTAGGGAAATTGGCCTCGTATGTGTGTTATGACAAATATTCTTACATGCTTAATGAACAGTTGATCCATATGTAAGGAAACAACCAAAAATATTATTCAAGAAATAACAAGGAGTGGAGTGAAGGCAAAAGAAAACTGTTGAATATGCTAATTAGGTTTCGATGGAACAGTGAAAATAGAAGTAAGGGCTCCTGATACTTATTTTATACTTTCAGGTCTGCCATAAAGCTTTGTCATTTCCAAAATGGAAGGCCTCAAGACAAATAATTATAATTTTAATTTTTAAAAATATGAAATATGACATTTGTAAATATTCAGCTTTACTTCATTTTTACTTACCTATCTTTGAACCACCATGAAAACTAGTTCTAGATACTGAAGTTTTTTTTAAGCCTTGAAAAAAAAATGTTATTCAAGAATTAGTAATTGAATATATATTGACTCTTCAGCAGTCTTGTTCTGTTCTGTATTTTCTGTGGATGACATGTTGTAGGTTTCCTTATCACCTCTCCTCCTGGCTATGTCAAGTATTCTAATTTTAGTTCAAAGTTAAATATGCTGGTAACTTTATTTTCTATCATTTTATTTGGTAGATATTAGAAATTAGAAGAGAAATATTAAATTATTATAACATCATATTAGCAAATCGTGCACACATTTAAAACCAAAGACCATGCATTTTTCGTATTTCTTCTCTCTTCTTCTGTAAGCATAGTGAAGATTCCTTGAGAAATCAGTTAAAGATCTATTCAGGGATTGTTGACTGCAATCATTTCACAAGATGGCTTCAGGTCACTGGGAGAAAGAAGTATTTTCTTCCCTTCAGGGTCAAGGACCAAGTTACAGATGGCTGGTAAAACCCATGATATGTTTTGACAGTATTTGGTAGTGGACTGAGTCTTTACAAATTGTTCCCATAATTGCTCATAAATAGCTTTTTTCCCTCCTAAAAACTCTAGATATTTTTAAGTATTACCATCTTTAGTAATTTCCAGTGTAGTGATGATTATGGTTCCATGAACTTTGGCTTTTTGTACCTGATATTTAACACTCCCAAAGGCCAAGCCTTGGCCTTACTCCATGACAGAGCATCGTTTGCTTATGGTCACATTTTCTCCTGAAACAAAGCAACTGATTTTTTTTCCTCTTAACATTAAAATTGTCACTTGAAGAATCGGAGAATCACTTGGGAATTTAAAGGAATGAGTTATTGGATCATTCAGAAAATGGTACCATCTTTCTTACCTGTTTCTCTGACATCCAAAGATAATTGTCTTTTATTCAGCCAGTAATTTGTGGATTAGTAGGTCACATAATCTCTGATTTTTAGGTGCTTCAAATGTGAAAAGTCATGGTGATGTCTTCCTAATTGAGCTTGTTATTATAAGAGAGGCCATGGATTGGCCTTACAACTTGACATTGCCTTTTTTTGCTTATCAGATCTCGTATGAGTTTTCCTATTTCAGTTCTGAGTGAAAATAGCAAATCTCTCCAAGATTTGGTCCACTCTGTCAGTTTTTCTAAGAAATACTTCAATATGCTCTAAATCTACAGTTACAGTAAGTGGCATTGGCTAGTGATTTGATTTGAGAATTGAGACCATGGTCTGGGTTTACTCTTTATGCATTAACACAGGTCAAATGGACAGGGACTGCATTTTAAGTCAGTAATGGAAGGCTGAAGGCTGTTTTAAACCAATCATATCAGTTTTACCCATGACTGATTGATCCCTAGAGGCAGAGCCCTGTAAGCATTTCTCCTACATGAATGGACTCTATAGAGCCTGGAGTTTCATTCATAAAATGGAGACTGAAAGGAAAACATACAGACACACACACACACACACACTGACTCTCTGGAATGTCCATTTATACAGAGCTGAAGGCTGTAGTGTTCCATCAGCTGCTGCTTTCGCCAGTTGACTGGAAGTAGTGATTAATGCTCATTGGTCCTGCCTGCATGTAACCTGACACTATTTATGGCTGTGCAGTGTTCATAATGTATAGTGAACGGAGAAGACAGCATTCTCAAATCAGAAACATAAACAGGAACTGGTGGGTCTGAATTCCATTCAAATATGTCATTTCAGCCACACAGTGTTTGTCTAACTTGGATTTTACAGGCAGGAAAGGGGGAAGGGAGGGATAGTTGGCTTGTGAGCTGTACTAGCATGAAAAAAGGGAATTAGAATGGGGAGGGGAGTGCACTTTTTTAGGGTGGGATTTTTAGTTTCTTTTTCAAGAAAATGACCACGATGCTTAGGCCCAGAAATGCTTATTCCAAGTGGGTGAAATGAATATACAACTGTCTTCATGTGTGCAACTTAAGATTTGCAATTAAATGAGACAGTTTAAGGATGTACATTTGAATCTCTCCCTGTGTGTGTGCTTCCTAAAAGTGAATAAGGGAGGAAAGATAAATATTTTTTTTTACGAGTGTATATATCTGAGTACATATTTTTAGGTTTAGAATATTGTTATAGAATTTTTTATACTCTATCCTTTAGGGACTTAATTACTTAATAGTTTAGAGAAAAAGGAGACTTTATATTTCATAAAACGTTTTTACCTAACGTGTGTAACTTAATGGAAATGTTTTCAAGGAATTTCTGTCAAATTAAATAGCTGATTATTTTTGTTATCTTGTATGTGCATTTTCTATTGAATTGCTTCTAATACCGTCTTGGAAATTTTACAAAGACAGCCATTCAAAGGCACATGTGAAAAACAGAGCAAGGCAAAACTAAAAGAACGGCATGCATGTGTCATTGTGATGGATTTAGTGGTCTCTGAAGTTTAGAAAAGTATCCTTAAACGTTCCATTCTGCTAACACTTCCACTCAGTGTGGGCGCTCACAGCTCACTGTTTTCATTCACTTGTTTTTATTATTCTTAGTGTTAAAAAATAAAACCACCCACTTTGTATGACACTGGAAACATTCTACTAAACCCTGGACCTGTTATCTGTTTACTACTGGTGTCATTTTGTTACCTCCTTTGTCCTCAGTTGCGTCACTCATAGAAAGGGACAAATGATCCCTATACCTTTTGTGTTTTTGTGCAGCAGTCCATGGGGCCGCAAAGAGTTGAGCGACTGAGCGGCTGAACTGAACTGACTGAAGGATTCAATATGACTATGCTTGTAAAATGTTAAACTATTAAGGGTCCAGGCAATTATACTAAGGATTTCTATTGGTATGATTTTTATCTTCTAGAGATTTCCTCAAAGATTGTTGCTAGTCCTTGAATGAAATGCCACTGTTATATCTAACATTTACAAATACACGTTGGTGCTAAAGGATAAGACAGAATAGAGATGTTCTTATGTTAAAACAATCATGTTGTGTATGGCCAATAAGATACTGTAGTATTAGGGTGTTTCTAATGTAGTGAAACAATCCTACTCAACTTATTACTAGGACTACCTGTGTTCAAAGCAAATAGACAAAATCATCTGAATATTGTGGTGATCCAAGGAGAAATGAAAGTGAGAGGACAATTCATGGTGTATTTGTCTCAGATCACGTGGATTCCAGAAAGGGAACAATTCAGTATTGAAGCTCATCATAAAAAATTCCCCCACCTCAGAAACTTTTTTGTGGCTTGTTTGGGCAACTAATGGTATCTTTTCTTTTAAACTTCTACTAGTTGTCAGAGTACAGTAATATATAATATTATAAATAGTCAAAGTTAAAATTGTACTTATTTGATGTAACTGTATTTCCTATCATTTCAGCTTTATTTTCAACTCTTAACAACGAAACCTCCACAGGCTTGTAAAACTTGTAAAACAGTGAGCCAACTAAATCACAATAAGCCAATCCTGTTTGAATGTGGTTGTTATTTGTGTAGGATATTGTCTTCACCCTAAAATCAGGTGCTTCCAGGAGAAGTTTGTGGTAAAAGTCTATGCTGTTATTTAAGATGATGTTGTTATTGTTCAGTCACTCAGTCATGTCCTACTCTTTGCAACCCCATGGACTGCAGCATACCAGGCTTCCCTGTCCTTTAGTTCTTTTAAATTATGTAGCCTTTAAGTTTTAAAAGCATCTGACTGCAGATAACTGCTTTATGCTTTTTTTTTTTCTTTTTTAAAGCTTTGTAAACACTATTCTGGGCATACAAAGACTGACATAGTTCTCTTTCTGTCCTCAAAGTATGTCATCAATAGATTTGATACATCTGAACTGTGACAAAAGAAATATCTCTGCAGATTTTACATTATTTATTTTTACAGTTTACTAAAAATCCTAATGACAAATTTCCCATCTAAGAGTGAATGAAGTAAAACTCCAGCCTTTCTGCCTTCTTCACATGAGTTTCAATGACTAAGTTGTTACATTCACATACAGATTTTTTGAGTGACAACAGATACCTCTTATAAAACTTGACTTTCTAGCCATTACAGTTGATTTCGCCACACTTTAATTCAAACATACTGATACTGGGCCTTATTTTTAGAACTAATTATTTTCAGGTTTGTTCCATAATAGAAAGATTGTATGGGTGTAAAAAAAAAAAAAATTCTCACATTAGCATCTTTTTCAGGGAACTTCATAAAATATGGTTTCTTGATCACCTATAAAAATCTATTCATGTGGCAAGTGGATATGCAGAGTCAAAGGATGATACACTAGTATGTATGTGAATAGTTTTGCTTTTAAATACATCCTTACGAAGTTTATGTTATTTACGTACCCTGGAAAACCTTTGGATTTTAAATGTTAAACTGTGAGTTTGCCAGGAAATGAGTAGAAACAAAAAAATTAAATTTAAGACAGACAAAACTTAGGCAGGATCTGTCATAATACTCATGTTTCTTGGATGAAATTGATGCCATTAGTTCTTGGTACAACTCAATATTTTTTTGGTAAATGTTTTTACAAAACTTATTGGAACTCCTATGTATACATTGAAATACGCACACACACAAACATATTTCTCACCAAGTACCTGTTAATTTCTGATGTATGTCAATATACTCATTTTGGCCCTTTGCTTTTAATGTGCCAAATTTTTCACTGTCATCATTATACATTAAACAAATTTAGGTGGACTTGATTTTCTCACACCACCTCCTCAAGGAGTTAGTTAAGTGTGTAAACAATCCATCCTTGCATTGCACACTGATATGAAAGTAAAAATCACATTAAAATACAAGATCCAATGTATTCCTATTTTACTGAGATTTCTCATTTACTCTTTGAAATTTGTATGCTTAATTAAGTTATCACACCAATTATTTTTTTCAGGAATTTAACTACAAGCATCAAATGAAAGCAAGGTGCTTTCCCCTCTTAAATAGAATTTGCAATCTGGAGTGTTTTCAGGTTTGTACACTGCTGCTGCTGCTGCTAAGTCGCTTCAGTCGTGTCTGACTCTGTGTGACCCCATAGATGGCAGCCCACCAGGCTCGCCCATCCCAGGGATTCTCCAGGCAAGAACACTGGAGTGGGTTGCCATTTCCTTCTCCAATGCATACACTATTTGATAACAAACAGTTTCAACACATTGTAGGGATATCTCATACAAATGTGGAAGATAGTTGCTCTCTGATCTGGCCTGTTCAGCTCCTAGAAATTTTAGGCAAACCATGCCCTGAAGAGGAAGCTTCATTCTGGGCTACAGGGTAGCACTTAGGCAAACCAGAAAAGTGCCTGGCAAATGCCAACTGCACTTTGCGAGCAGGTCTTCGGCAAAGCCTCCCAAATCAGTATTATATTTCCCACTACAGCTGTAAAATGCAAGTCAAGAAACAGAAACGGAGTTTTTAGTTTCGTACCTTAGCATCCTTATTAAAGGAAATTTTACCAGTATTAATAAAGGGGAAGATTAATCAAATGAGGTAGTTTAGGGTGTTAGTTTACTCTTAACTTCCCCCCACAGTGTTTAGGGCATTAAAATAACAACCATGTTTTGCTGCTTTGAGTTTTTGCAGCATATTAGATCAGCTTTCATCACCACGAACTCATCTGTGACAAATTTTAAGCAATTTAGTTTCTGCAAGCTGATTTGGCTGTGTCTTTATGACATGCTCTTTGATCCATAAGTTTCAAAATTTAAAAAAATTATTTATCCTAAATTAAATAGACATGATTCAATTTACAGACTGAATTTAAAATTTTTTAAATGGAAGTCCAAATGTAGCAACAAATATTGGGGTATAATACTGTAAAAAGGAAGCTTAAAAGAAGTACCTCCAAATATTTTGAAAATATAATGGAGCATCTCACTTAAACCTTATACATCATAAATTTATAATGAATTTAAATCAATATTTTAAATATCACAGGTTAATATATTTATGAAGAATATTATGAGTAAGCATGTGAATAAGCAGTGTCAGCCATCTCAGTAGATACCTTCTATAAGAATAGAAAATTAAGATACAAAAATAATTTTGATACATAATTACTTTTTGTTGTAAGTACTGTGGTTCCCATACTTTAAATACTTATGAGAGTCACTTAAAAATAGATTCTGTTAATAATAAGTACCTTGTATTAAATTCTTAGTGTTCTCAGAAACTGGGCATAATGTTACCCATGTTGCTGCTGCTAAGTCGCTTCAGTCGTGTCTGACTCTGTGCGGCCCCATAAATGGCAGCCCACCAGGCTCCGCCATCCCTGGGATTCTCCAGGCAAGAACACTGGAGTGGGTTGCCATTTCCTCCTCCAATGCGGGAAAGTGAAAAGTGAAAGTGAAGTCACTGAGTCATATCCAACTCTCAGCGACCCCATGGACTGCAGCACACCAGGCTCCTCCGTCCGTCCGTGGGATTTTCCAGGCAAGAGTACTGGAGTGGGATACCATTGCCTTCTCCTAATGTTACCCATGGCTTGTTCATATAGTCTTATCTTTGAAGGAAATCACTGTGATTCCCATTTTACAGATGTGGAGGTTGAGAGAGATGTTAAATAACTAACAAAACATTATGCTCCCACAAAACATCAGAATTAAGATTTCAAAACCAGGTCTCTTAGATGACAAGGTATATGTTTGTAATCACTGCCATACTAATGGTCCTAAGATTATAATTATAGATGCATATCCAGACTGTAAATATGCAGTCATCTTAACATTTGTACATAGGCTAAACTGCAGCTTATGATTGTCACTGAATTATAGAAGCTTTACTTCATGAATAAATATAAATGAATATGTATGAAATGCCTCCATTCCCTGCTACAAAACATTTGCCTTTGAAGTCGCCACTTGGCTAGTTTGGATCTGAGTTGAGCATTTAGCAAAAGTTAAAATGTAATGCCAAACTTCATTGGTTGGATTTTTTATTAGATAAGGTAGAAATGAAAGCAGCAGGCAATTTAATTAGCAGTAATTTTTCTGGGCAAGTCATTACTTTGATGAACTTCAGAGCAATGTTTATGGCTCCTAATTAACCATGTTAGTCATTTGATTGAATAATCACTTTGGAAATGTTTCTACAATTTGATTAGAGTCTGACCCACTCTGATGGTCATAAATTAACTGATATCACTTTAGGATAACATGACTTTAGTTACTTTAGGGAAATAAACTCCTCTTAACCATATATTTTCAGGCTTCTCTTTTCTGTATAAAGGATGCTGAATTTAAAGACAGGCCGAATTTAGACAATGCAGCCAAGTGTCTCAATTTCAAGAGCTAGATGTTAATTTTATTTACCCTGAGGTATAATAAATAGTATAAGAACTGGCATAAACACAAATATATTCTTACAGATACATTTTTTTTCTAAATTGCTGTTTGATGCTTTTTTTTAGAACTTAGATTATAAGTTGAGCTTTTGGAAATGTAATGGAAGCCTGGCATCAGGTGTATTTTATGTCATTAATTTATGGTGAATTTTAAATTAGTATACTTTAAACATCATAGATTAATAAGGAGAATTTATGAAGAATATTAAAGCACAGCAGAAAACAATAAATTGTCCAGTTCGGTAAATACCTGAGTGTTAGTGAAATTACACATTGAATCCTATCTTTGATGTCCAATGTCTAGTTTTCCAGAATATGCTTATTTTGTGTGATATTGGAGTACTTTTATAAACTGGCCTTTCAACTTTCTCAGAAATGCTTAAACTTCTTTTCTCCTCCTCTGGGGAGGAAGGGCTACATTTAATCCCTCTTATGTATAATAGAGTTTAACCTGTATGTTTTCTAGCTGCCTCCAGAGCCAGCCAGCTGTTTTGCAGCCACACTCCAGCTGTGCAGCAGTCAGTAAAAGTTATTTTGTGGCAGGGTGTCAACATCAGTTCAACAAAATGCTTGCCTCTAAACAGCTGCTGAACTGATGGCAGAGTCATTAACACAGTCCCTTCCAGGCCCAGCTGCATGAGGGACCTTATGCCTTGGCAATAAATCAAAATAACATTAAACATTAATTTGAAGTACCATTGGTTAAGAAGTTGGGATAAAATGGATTGCTAATTATTTGGTGACCCAGAAGATCAGCTCCATTGCAACTCTATTATAAGCACTGATATCAGAAAACAAGGTTTAACCTTGCCTTTCATAGGGTTGGAACTATAAACTACATAATACTTTAAAGAAGGCACAGCACAATAAAATGTTTGAAAATGAGTTTGACACTATTTTCAGCTTGTAAACTATTGATTGCTAGATGCTTTTCAATGTTATTGCTATTAGGGATCGCCATTAAGATGTTTTTGACTAAGATCTTATAATGTATGCTTTTTTTCTGTGAAATGATATCTCATATTTTGGTTGACATTTATCACCAGGCAAATTTTTAGAAAATCAGATAGACTTTACAAATGGAACATTCCAGACCTAAAAAGAATGACATGTGGGCTAAATAATAGTCATTATCTATTATAGCATGAAAGTTTATAGACTGATAAGAGCCTTTAGATTCCAGTTCACTTAAATGCTATTACTTGTTCAGAATTACTACAAGGGGTGGATGGATGTATTCTTATATTAAATAGCAACCTGTCATATATTTTAAACATCTAATTTTGTATGTGCTTAGTTGCTCTGTCATGTCTGACTATTTGTGACCCCATGGAGCCCGCCAGGCTCTTCTGTCCCATGGGGATTCTCCAAGTAAGAATCCTGGAGTGGGTTGCCATGCCCTCCTCCAGGGGGTCTTCCCAACCCAGGGATAGAACTCAGGTCTCCCACATTGCAGGCAGAGCCACGAGGGAAGCCCCCCCCTTTTTTGTATATGTTTATTTTTGTAGATGTTGCTTTAAAATCTTTAGTAATTCATACAGAAGATAGAATCAATGTAATCATGTTTATGCATTTCTATGGAAACTGTATATGTTATATTCAGATTTGGACCCAGGTTTTAGGTACCTAAAAACTTATAAAATGTGGAACCTGAAAGAAAAAGTAAATGAAATGGCATATACAAAATTAGGCTTAAGGTCTCAGCAGCACTTTTGCAAGTGGAGGGTCTTGAGGTTGAACCTTCAGTCTTCACCCTGAATTGACCTCTGTTTATGTGAGTGAGCTTCCAAATTCAGAGTCAAAGAAGAGCAGACTCAGATAACATGTGACCCAGTCCTCTATTTTATATAAATTTAGAAAATGGCTCATCTAAAGTCATATAGCTTTATTAGTAGTAAATGAAGGACCTGAATTTTTATCTTTTGTCTCTTAAATCTGTATTTCTTTCCTTTTCTCCATATCTAGGCTGCTAAACACATTAGATACACAGCCATCACTATGACTCAAGTTTAACCATTAACCAAATTTTATTTTCTCAGGAATGAATTAAGTTGGTCATACAAGTAAGGCCTCGCTCTTCAGATAGCAGTGGTGTTTGCTGTTGGATTTCTGCTGTTGGATTTGTTGCTGTTGAATTTGTTGCTGTTGAATTTGTTGCTGTTGGATTTCTCTTTTATAGCCTCACTGGCTTTGAATATGGCCCGTGGGCTTAACAAAATGAAAAGTCAATCTTGTTTTTGTCTGAAGAAAAAAAAATAGCAGTCATCTTACTAGGCTGAAGTAATTATAAGAGACATAACAATTTTGTCTTTTCACCATGATTTCTAGCCAATGTTCATGAAATAAACTATGAACGAGTCTTTTATTGATCTTTGCTTTGGTTGCCAATGGGTAAGCAAATTTATCCCATACATATCCTGAAATGTCTTTTAACTCATGACGCTATTTGTTTTGAGGACTCCATCACATTTACGTGCTGTTGCACAGCCAACCTTTAGTTTAGTCAGGTTGGTGTGGGTAAAACTTCGAATTCACACACCTGTTCAGGAGAATCACTGTTCACCATGGTTCTCAACCTTACGTCTCTTATGCAGGCCCTACCTGCAATGTTAACTATGTGTTGACAAGTTCCCCTCAGGAGACTCGTGTCTGTTTCTGTTACTTTCCTATCTGCACTCTGTCCACTGATAACAACATGTTTTCAGCTCCAGACTTCTCTTTGACCGATGTTGTTTCCTCTTTCAGAAGTGCCTAGCTGCCACTCCATTTATATGAGGCAAGAAGGCTTCCTGACTCATCCCAGCAGAACAGAAGTTAAGTTTTTCATTATTGAAATTCTTATAAATACTTGTCAACATAATCAGCCATCCTCAGGATGCTGTCACATTATCATGGTATATGGGAAAAATCACTTAGGTCCACTAAACCATTGTTTTAAAATTTTTGAAGTAAAAGGAAGATTTTTCAGGTCATGATCTCTTATATTTTGTTAACATGAGTCATGTGCATATAAACAGCTGATAAATGAATTTCTCTGTTCTTTTTTGCCAACAACCATATCCTTTTAAAATAGAACATGTGCTTTATAGATCACCCACCTTACTGCTGTCTGCCGAAATGTATCTTCAAGGAATTTTCAGTTTTGCTTGAGAGAGCTAAGTCATTGTGTTGAGATAAAATGCAGTTGATTTAAATACATTCACATTTAAATATCCTGGATTTTACATTTTGGGACAAGTAATTGTTAAGCCTCACATAAGAGGCTTAGAAAAGATGTTTTTCTCATGGATGTGTTATAGTAACTGCGGTGGGAAAGTTTTGTTCTAATGGGCATGATATTTGCAAGATCATGTATGAAAGTTCTTTTATCGTGATAGACTAACCTTTAAAGTATTTCCTGAATTATGTGCACAGTCCTTGATGTCAACAGTCTGCGTTTTCAGTGAAATGACTTGGATCCATCTTCTAGGTTGAGTCTAACATTGTTTGTTTTGCATAAATGATATCAATAGAAGTTAACCGCTGTGTTTAAAGGATAGTAAACTGAGATGGAAAATCCAGAATATATGAGACCAAAATAATTCACAAATGCAATTTAATTGTTGTTGTTGTTATTATTATGTACCTACCACAGAGACCAATACTTATGAGAAATAAAACTGTGACTAAATTATGTGAAATTTCTTCCTAGTAATTAAAGATAATAGCAATTAAATGAAAGTCCCACAGTCAAGGATATTTGGGGGAGAAAATGATTGTAGAAAGCCATCAATTTATTTTGCATTTTTCCTAAGGATTTAGCAATAAAGGAAAATTCTTTTTTTTTTTTTTAATCTGACTTGTCTATTGAAGATGAAATCATGAGAAGGTTAATGCAACTCAATATTTCTGTAAAGGAGTGAGGGGGTAAACTGTATTTGTTTCAGTTCATCAGGATCATAATGCAATATAAATGTTAGTAATTCTCATCTGTTTGAATAAGGAAACTTGGAAGAAAACAAAAAAGAAGATAATCTGTTTTACATAGCAGGTTTGCCAGTGTTTACATGAGCATTATTGGGTTAGTAATAATATATATAGCTAACTTTCATGTATTACCATGTGCCAGTCACTGTTCTGAAGTTGCATATATTGAACCATTCAATCCTTACAACAGCCCTATAAGATAGGTGGTTTATTATCATTCCCATTTTATAGATGAGGAAACTGAGGCACAGAGGTTAAATAATCTGTCCAAGGTCACAGAGTGGAAAAGCAGAGAAGTCCTTTTCTGCCTCCATTTTTGCATTTGTGGTTATATTTTGAATTGTTTGTGAGTTTTATTTCTATTATGAATAAATGTATCCCATTTCCCCTCCACAGGCTGCATGTTTGAAAAGGGCCCCAGGCAGTTTTATGATGATACCTGTGTCGTCCCAGAGAAATTCGATGGTAGGTTTTTCGTCGTGTATCAAGTTTTGATTTCTGTAAGAGGCTGTGGAGAGATCACCCTCGCCTCTCCTGAAAGCAGTCAACATTGCTACTTAAAGATTTTCGTGCTCATCACTTACAGTGCACTCAAGTCTCGCTAAACTTTACCTCTTATAAATTCCCTTTCCTTTTCCCATTAAGAAGCTTTTCTCTTTTGTCCTATGAGAGATCCCATTTTTAAAGACAGTATCGTTCTTGCTGAGCTTTATGTAGAATAAGAGAGGGCCCTTTCCATTGCCCGACTGAGTACATGCAGCTTGTTGTTTGAGACGTATTGAAAGCTGATCCTATAATTAACAAAGCGGAGCAGAAAGCTTGCTACTGTGGACGCACAGATGACTAATGTAGCCTCTTGCCTTTTATTGTTCATGAAAAGATGCATTATGGAACACAGGAGCAACATAGCTGCCCATTTAGTTAGTGATTGTGCAGACTCTTTTTTTTTTTTTCCTTTGGAAGATGTTCATTACTAATGCGACATTAGTTTGTAATTGCTCCAAATGGATTTAGGAGAGCACTACCTTTTTAATATCACTTGCTGTGGCAATGAAAATGAAAACATCACCCCCACATGTTAGAGAGGGGTATGGGGTGTCAAGTTAGAGAGACTCCTCTTCTCTTGACAAAGCGCAACAGTCGGCATCTAGAAGGAGGCTTGGGTAAAAAGCGAACAGTTGATTGACTTAGTGGTTCTTCGGAGTGGTCCCATATTTCCTGCTTTGATTGTTTAACAGGAAATGAGCAGGGGCCTTCTGATTAGCTGATTGCACAAACTTTCAGGATCATGGCTGTAATGACTTGGTAGCTCTTGGGAGTTTTAATTGTCATTATTTAAACAGCAAAGGGTATGCGCAGATTGCTCCTCTATCTCTAATTAGTTGCTTGAAGACTACTTTGTTCTTGATGCTTTTGCTACTCTTAGACTTAGCAGACAGAATGACCAGTCTTGGGAATATCTGTTTCCTTAGCCTCCCTTTAAACTGCTAAATTCATGCCAAGGTCATGGGTTAAATGGATCACCTTTTCAGTCTTATTCTATAATAAATGTTAGGTTTAACCTTTGAGTTTCAGAGGTTTGATGTGGGTTATTGTATTTAGCACCATTAGCAGAGGATCAGAATGCTTACAATCTAGTTTTTTTCTCTTGAAATAAAGCAGAAAGTCTATTTTTTGGAATGACCTTCATCAGTTCCTTTCATAGTTAACTTTTTAAGAAATGACGATAATTAGTATGGGCATGTAAGGAAGAAAAACAGTTCAGAATATAGACAAGATCAGGGTATAATCTAACAGGGCAAAGACAGAGTCACACTTGTGTTTGGGAAAGCTAATTCTCTTGATTATTTTTTCCCTTTGATTTTTAAATACTTCTCAGCTTTATACTAAGAAAATATTTTGGGCAAAATAGTGTATTGGGCTTACATTTTATAAAGAACAGAGAACAAGAAGAAAGAAAATCAAAGAATTTTTTTTTTTCTTGTGCAAGGCAAATATGATCAGTCAGTTTTATAGGCAGAAGCAATCTAAAGGTTAGAACATTTGACAGTGTTTCATTCCATCTGCAAAATTATTCATTCGCCCCCATGAAAATTTCTAAATCTCAGAAGGAAAAACTAAGATAAATAAAACTTATCACTGAACAATTTGAAGAGACACTTCCATATTCTATAGCTTAGACTAAAACAGCATAATGATTTTTAGCAGCTATTGAGTGAAAAATTTTACTTTGATTTTTTTAAAGTATTTTTTTCTATCATAATTTCAAGAAGTGTATTTCTGTCTTCCAACCAAAGGAAAGTTTTAAAAAGCTTGTGATTTGGGCTGTTTTATAATTCACTCTTTGGGTTAGTATATCACCTTAAATATATTCTGTCTAAATTGTTTCTAAGCAATTTCCCTCTGCATGAAGGAGAGAAATTCATGCATTAATAGTGATATGCTTATAGGGCCTTAGACATTCAATTCCCAATGTGACTGGTTCCACATATTTTTGAGACAGTTTGCTGGAGCTGGAAGTGTATAATCAGTAGTCATGAAACTGAGTTGTGTTTGTGTTTTCTTTTGTTCGTTTGTTTGCTTTTGGTAAAACCAAAATATCTGACCAGATTTATACCAAAGAATTGGAAACTGACACCTTTATTGCTATAATCTATTTAATAGACTTTAACAGTTTGTATGTAGCACGAACAATCCTTTCTTGTTTAAAAATACAGATTTACAGAAAACTCTGGTGTGTTCATTTTTATGTGTATATGCATTTTTGAATTGGAGTTTCAGAAAAAGAATAACAAGCTAAACTCAAATAAGTGCAATGTAAACAAGAGATAAGGAAAAATGAGAGAATTTTCATTTGCTGCCAGCTGAGAAAAGCATGGTGGCAATATGAAGGTGTAGAAAGATGGCATGATGGTAATCCAGTATGCCTTGCATTACGCATGATATTTTCCTGATTTTTACTTAGCTCACAGAGTTTAAGCTGCTATTAAATTTGCTTTGAAACATTTGCATTTAAATGTTCAATAGTTTGTCACATGCAAATCAATTAGGTATTTATAAATTGTAGTTTGCAAATTTTAATTTGTATAAATAAAGTGCCTGGAGCTTAAAATTGATTACTCCCTCTCCACTGTTGCTTAGAGGTGTGTGTGTGTGTGTGTGTTAGTCACTCAGTCATGTCTGATTCTGTGACTCCATGGACTGTATAGCCTGCCAGGCTTCTCTGTCCATGGACTTCTCTAGGCAAGAATACTGGAGTGGGTAGCCATTCCCTTCTCCAGGGGATCTTTCTATCTCAGGAACTGAACCTGGATCTCCCACATTGCAGGCAGATTCTTTACCATCTGAGCCACCAGGGAAGCCCTGCTTAGAGTAGTAAGAGATGGCATTAGCAGTGAAGTAAAGAAGTAGGATTAGGTACTATCGTTTTTAAAATGTATCTGAAGAAAAAAAAGATACAGCCTTTTTATAAGTCAGTGACATCTGTGCATTTATTTTGCCCTGTGTGCATTTATATTGAAATGTGTATGAAATTCCTATGTGTAGTTAACTGTAAGTTTGCAGATTCCTGGTTTGTATTCAACCATTTAACTGTGTTAAATCCCTATTTCAGTTCAGTTTAGTTCAGTCGCTCAGTCGTGTCTGACTCTTTGTGACCCCATAAATTGCAGCATGCCAGGCCTCCCTGTCCATCACCAATTCCCGGAGTTCACTCAAACTCACGTCCATGAGTCAGTGATGCCATCCAGCCATCTCATTATCTGTTGTCCCCTCTCCTCCTTCCCCCAATCCCTCCCAGCATCAGAGGCTTTTCCAGTGAGTCAACTCTTCACATGAGGTGGCCAAAGTACTGGAGTTTCAGCTTTAGCATCATTCCTTCCAAAGAAATCCCAGGGCCAATCTCCTTCAGAATGGACTGGTTGGATCTCCTTGCAGTCCAAGGGACTCTCAAGAGTCTTCTCCAACACCACAGTTCAAAAGCATCAATTCTTCGGCACTCAGCTTTCTTCACAGTCCAACTCTCACATCCATACATGACTCCTGGAAAAACCATAGCCTTGACTAGACAGACCTTAGTCGGCAAAGTAATGTGTCTGCTTTTCAATATGCTATCTAGGTTGGTCATAACTTTTCTTCCAAGAAATAAGCGTCTTTTAATTTCATGGCTGCAGTCACCATCTGCAGTGATTTTGTAGCCCCCAAAAATAAAGTCTGACACTGTTTCCCCATCTATTTCCCATGAAGTGATGGTACCAGATGCCATGATCTTCATTTTCTGAATGTTGAGCTTTAAGCCAACTTTTTCACTCTCCTCTTTCATTTTCATCAAGAGGCTCTTTAGATCCTCTTCACTTTCTGCCATAAGGGTGGTGTCATCTGCATATCTGAGGTTATTGATATTTCTCCCAGCAATCTTGATTCTAGCTTGTGCTTCTTCCAGCCCAGCGTTTCTCATGATGTACTCTGCATATAAATTAAATAAGCAGGGTGACAATATACAGCCTTGATGTACTCCTTTTCCTATTTGGTATTTCATAGAAACTCTTTTAGTTGTGGTTTAATCATTTTTAGTGATTATTTTAATATAAATTTTATATTAATGTCATAATAATGCTAATCATAGAAACTTAAAATGTTTTTAATTTAGGAGACATAAAACAAGAGCCAGGGATGTATCGGGAAGGACCCACATACCAGCGGCGGGGATCACTTCAGCTCTGGCAGTTTTTGGTAGCTCTTCTAGACGACCCCTCAAATTCCCATTTTATTGCCTGGACTGGGAGAGGCATGGAATTTAAACTGATTGAGCCTGAAGAGGTGAGTTTCATAGATTCTATTTAGGGAAATCAGCTATGTCATAATAGAAAGACATATACTTGATTAATATACCAAAAATTCATTTTTTAATTTTAAAACTTTAAGGGAACATTTTGAATGAAAAGGTAGTCCAAAGGGAAAAAAAAAGCAGGCATACATGTAAAATAAGAAATGAACATGTTCCAGGCTTGTTCCAGTTGAATACCATCCTATAGAATTGATGTTGAAGAAAATCAACAAGAACTTCACTGTGCATGCGTGCTAAGTCACTTCATTTGTATCTGACTCTGTAGGGCAGGGCCTGGGCCTTCTCTAAAGGTGCATCTGAGTTGGGCATGTTGGATGGTCTTTGAGAAAGAGAGGAATGTGCATCAAGTTCAACTCCTTTTAGGGAGAGAGGAATTGTTCTTGAGATTTAGCAGTTATTAATTTGACAATCTTGATTTTTGGTAGGAGGGTCGGAGAGAAACATTTAGAGAACTAAGTCGTGTAAGAGGGCTGTAGGGGAGACACAGCTGTGGGAATAAAGGCGCTCAAAGGTCACAGTGGGAAATTCTCACTCCTTAGGTGTCTCTTAGGAGACACAGACCTACAGGAATATTGTTTCCCTTTGATTAATGGTGATACCTGTTTCAGATCAGCTGGGCAGTATACACTCCATTGGAAGGTAAGAATAAAGTTTAAAATGTCACCATGATACCTAAGAAATGGCCAAAATGAGAGGACTCTGGATAGAGATACTTGGGTAAATGGAATTCCTTTCAGTCTGTTCAGTTGTCTTACCCCCTTCCAACCTGCCCTTGTGTACATACAAATGGAGTATTTTCCTATAAAACTTCTCAGTTCAATGTTTATTCTTCCTGGGAGTAGCTTTAGATTTAAGCCTACTATTATTGTTACAGTGTAACCTACCAAATAGCATTTGGACCTCAGGAGAAAGGTGACATTTTATATTTATTTACACTTTTTTTTTTTAAATTTTACTTTATTTTACTTTACAACACTGTATTGATTTTGCCATACACTTTTAAAAGAATTTTGTCTGTGCTGGGTCTTGGTGGCAGTGCGAGTCTTCTCATGTGGTAGCTTGTCTTGTTGTGGAGCAGGGTCTCTAAAGCACAGGATCAGTGGTTGTTTGTGACACGCCGGCTTTAGCTGTCCCTCAGCAGGTAGAATCTTCCCAGACCAGGAATCGAACCCAGGTGCCCCACATTGGCAGGCAGACTCTCAACCACTATGCCAGCAGGGAAGTTTAAAGGGCAAACTTTCATGAAAAGTTTGTGTCTTTTCATGACAGATGCTTTCTCTCCTTACATTAGCTGAGAAAGCATTGGGAGACTTTAAGCTAACATGGCTATGATGCATATTGGCTGTTGTATCTAAACACCCCAGAAAAGTAAAAAAAAAATATCAGAGATATCTATTTTTTTAAACTCAAATTAATTCGTTTCATGTAGATTTGACATCTACAACCTAGGCTAATGGACCTATATACATCTTACGTTATCTGTGTGTCTGTGTATTCAGTTATAATCAGATAATATGTCCTAATTTGATATCCAGAAGATAAGATGATATACTTGTAAAGATTTAAGGGATTATCTGATTTGAATATGGATTGAACAAAGTATGAAATGAGAAGAACTGATGAGCACAATTAAGTCTACTCCAGGTTATATCAATGAGAGGTTATGTTTCCATTTTCTTTAGCCCCACACCAAGTATACACAGATACATGCATACATACCTACCCACATACAGAGGGCTCAGGTTCAAAACCGTAAGTATCCATTATCAAGTATGGGCTAAATGTTTGGGTAGTTGAATTTTGTATTGTGTCTAAAACTTAATTTGGCTGTCAAAGCAAATTCATTTTTATGTAGATGTACTTAAATAATGTAGGTGAAAGAACCACAAAAATGTGAAGCACTAAAGATTGAGGCTAGAATCACTTAACATAAAGTAATTTGAAAGCCCGTTAAGTAATGATGAGAATATGAGCTCTTCATCTCATGAAAGATGTTAATAATCACTGCAAGAGTTGGTTCATACTAGACCTTAAGGACATCCAGCAGGGATTTATGTCAGTTACTTCTGTCCATCTGTGATTAAAGTGAGCAGAAACAGAATTTTTTTTATTGTTACCATGGGCTTCCCTGATAGCTCAGTTGGTAAAGAATCTGCCTTAAATGCAGGAGACCACAGTTCGATTCCTGGGTCAGGAAGATCCCCTGGAGAAGGGAAAGGCTACTCACTCCAATATTCTGGCCTGGAGAATTCCACGGACTGTATTGTCCATGAGGTTGCAAAGAGTCGGATGGCCTTCACTTCCACTTTCATTTGTTAGGATGGGGGTATGACTGAATTACATCATACTGATCCACTTAGAAGTGTAAAAATTCTTAGCCAAGTGATTAAATTCTTTATGTGTAGATTTTTAAGCTGATCGTGTTGAAACAACTAACATAGGAGACTTGACCAGGGGACCATTATGTTACATCAGCTTGTGAATAATCTCTGTGACTTTTTAATTTTTTTAGCCTAGAAGGAATACAATTTTATCTGTTCTTATGACAAACTAACATTTAGATACCTTTTCTAAGCAGACTCTGAAAGTAAAAAAAGAGCTGAGGAATTCAGTGTCCGCAGACCATTTCCAAATAGTAACTAACTCCCTGGTAATAGCTAAGTAAGCACTGAACGTCTCCGAAGGCCTTTTGTTCAAAATGAAACATTCCATTTCTGATTGCTGCATTGCTCGCTGCTGCAGTTGCTTCCATCAGGCAATGACTCTGCTGTTTATGTTTAAATTTCTTCTTTGGGAAGTGTTTGTGAAATTCCTTTAGTCTCCGTGGCTCCCGGTCACCCTCTTCTTTCAATCACACAGCAGTTCTTTGAGGGTCTGTGACAGCGCAGCTCATGAAAGGTGGCTGTGAAACCATCCTTGTTGGAATGACTTTAAGTTCCACTTCTGTGTATTCCATCTTGCAGTTTAAAATGATACCGAGTGAGACTTCAGTCTTGCACTGATCATCTGCTCCATGTGTTTAGGATAACTTCACCAAGCGTATAATCTTTACCTTCTCTCTCTTTGAGATATTTGAAATTATGGGATCTTATTTTTGAATTAATCATGGGTGTCCGGCTCTTTGCAACCCCATGAACTATAGCCTACCAGGCTACCTTGTCCATGGGGATTCTGCAGGCAAGAATACTGGAGTGGGTTGCCATTTCCTCCTCTGGGGGACCTTCCTGACCCAGAGATCAAACCCACGTCTCTTACATCTCCTTTATTCACAGGTGGGTTTTTACTACTAACGCCACCTAAGTAGAAGTCTTTTGGTAATATTCAAGATTGTTGAGCTAGAAGACTTATCGAGAAGTCTGAGAGCCAGGCCCAAGTTGTGGTTTCTAGGTTTACTGTTGCATATTCAAGCATGATTTTAAAAAATAAATTGAATAATATTAATAATTGAACAATAACATTGTCCTATTTAATTCATTTGACAATAAGGGTAACTGCTATAGTGCTACAGAGGTCTTTCCACTCTCCTCATTGACAGCCAACGTTTTCATTTGAAAGAATGTTATATAGAAGTTACTAAAAGTATTGTCACCGTTGTACACGCTCCATGTTGAAAATGGTCCTTTGGCCGGATGTAGTGGTGATTGTGATGGATCATTCGTGAGGGCTGGATGGACTTTCTTAGTTGTTGGATGGTCTAACCTGTCCTGGAAGTTTTTATGTTATCTGTTCATTTTAAGTTTCAGTCTTTTAAAACAATTTTATTATGATAGGAACACAACACGGGATGTATCTTCTTATCCAGTTTTTAAGTGCTTGGTCCAGTATTGTAAACTAGAGGCACAGTGTTAAAGCAGATTTCTAGATCTCATTCCTTTATCTCCCATAACGTGTCTGCATCTCCTAGGCATATGGGTATGTCTCCTTTTCCTCAACTTTATGATAAATGTGATATCGAAATAGCTCTAAAAATAAATATGATTGTTTTAATATGTCTACTGATACCCACAGTGCTGTGAATTAGCTGGCATCATAAAAGTCAAACTCTGCTTATGATACTAAAAAAAAGACATCTTTTTCTCCTTAAAGACTTTCTTTGGGGAGAGAGAAAGTTGTTGTTAAGTTTGTTGTTGTTAAGTTTGTCACAGGTTATTTTGCTTTCTAGGTACATCCTGGTGAGCGTCTAGAAAAAAATTATTAACAAATGCCAAAGTATTCAGAAATTGTTGTTCAGTTTAAGGAGATACTGATAATTTATTTTCACATCCCCTTCAGGTTCGAGGGCTCTTTAGTTGTCCTGTCTGTTAAAGATTCACTGATGTCCATTGTTAGCTGTTAAGATGTTTTATTTAGAAAGTATTTCTTTCACTTATTATTGCCACTTGCCCATCACACTATTGCTCCCAACATTTACATTAAAATTAAGTTTATCTTAGTTAATGAAATTAATTAATGGATTGATTAATATTAATGGAATCCATTAGTTAATTAATCCATTAATTAATGGAATATTAATGTGTGCCTGTCACTGTGACTTTCTATTTGGGGATACATAGTCACAGGGATTTGACATCACATATTTTGCTTTTAAAAAGTATACTGATGTACGTGACTAAATTACATTGTATCTTCATTCAGGAAATAGAAATCAGAGAGAAAATAGAAAAGATCAGTGTTTTTTAAAGAAAAAAAAACACAGAGAAAGGTTATTGCTAATAAAATAGAGTATTTCTGCAAAGCATTCTGTAAGATCTTGGTATATGACACACAACAACAACTTGGAATTCTGTGAACTTGAAGGAAAATGTTAACCCTATTAGAAAATGCTCTCTCCAGGTTAACAAAGTATACACGGGAGCTGCAATTTTTGCTCAGATGAAGCAAAAGTGGAAATCAGTGAGGATGTGACTTTGACTAGGGTCACAAAAGCAGGCCACCCTGTCCTGGATCCTCTACAGCTAGCCCAGGGTAGTGGGGAGGGAGAGGGAGGGGATACAGATTCGTTGAGGAAGGAAGTTTTACTAAAGCTCTATTGAAGAACTTTGTCTTTGCCAGAAAAGTTGCGCTTCCAAAGCCGTATTATAAAAAGCTCAGAGATCGTTCACAAAACCACAAAGTGGATATTCTGCTTTAGAGATTTTTGTTTGTGGACTCATATACATGGTGACCTTTTTTGCCTCCTTCTTATTTTTAGCATCCAATTACTGTTCTTTAAATGAATGCTTAATTCCCCCAGTTTAGTATTGACTGTACTTTTTTTATTTTCTGATGCTGCTTCAGGCAATAAAAATTATGTACAGTTCAGCTTACTAATTTGTGCATACTATGCCACTTGTCTTTTAGCCAGTGTGTTTTAGCCAGCGTCAAGCAGGGTATCTTTTTTCCTTTGATTTATCATAACCTCAAAAACACCTTTACCAAGAGATCTTTATTTATAGATAAAGTTGCTCTTGATCTTTAGTTTTTAAAATGAAAAAGAAATAAGGAAAAAGCAGAAAGGGGACCTCAGAATGGGAAATATGCCTCATTTTGGTGAATTGCAGCCTTTTCATTCCTGTTGTAAACACATTCCCTTATTTCCATTTAATTTTGTATCCAAAACAATAGTGACAATGAATTCTATTGTGATGTTTCAGAATGATCACTTAGTGCCTGGTTGAAAAAGCAAACCAAGACCCAGGAAATACAGATCATGATAGCTTTTGCCTCCTGTATGTATGCCATCGATTTGGATATGTTTTAGATGGTTTGGAAGTAATTAATGAATTAACTTAATTTTTATGAAATATGTTGATAAGATAATACTTAACACAAAAATGTGATTCTGTCTCAATGGCAGGTGGCCAGGCGTTGGGGCATTCAGAAAAACAGGCCAGCTATGAACTATGATAAACTTAGCCGTTCACTCCGCTATTATTATGAGAAAGGAATCATGCAAAAGGTGAGCAGCTAACACAGCATTAAAATTTATTGAAATGTTTCATATTCATTCGCATGTCATACTTCAAATCACATATCATTACATTGCTGAAGCAAGGTTTTTGCTCACTTTAACGTATGCTTAGCTGTTGGTTTTCCTATTACAAGACCTCTGTTTATAAATTTATGAGCATTATAGGCAAATGTGTAATACAAAATTGGAGATTTTCTCGAAGTCCCCACTTTGCTGTGTTTCATAAAAAAAAATCCTGCTTTAGTACTAATATGGCAATATATGTCCCCAAAAGTTGTTGACATTTTGCTCATTCTCCACAATTATACAATTTTGAATATTAGCTGAATGTTTCCTTGTCCCCTCTTTTTCTGATTCTTAAAACATTCAGAGCATTTCTTGTTCTCATTCTGAAAAACATCTTTTCTTGGCTGATTTCATTACTTGACAGTTTAACATCTTAAACAGTTGATTTGAAATGAGTATTTAATCTTATCTTGTTGGCGTAATGATATTAAATATGCTTTATTTCAAATGAGTGCGTCTTTATATTTCAAGGTAGCTTGTTTAAAAAGTGTGAAATAAAACAAATGAATTACACTTGGGACAAAATTAATATTTTTGAAGAAGGTAATGAATAAATAAAGATAAAACATTTGGGTATTTGTTATTATTAACATCCTTCAGCCTTTCATGTGTATTCAATCTATTAGTCTTGACAGTGAACGGAGTTTTAGCCTTTATACATTGTGAGCGTTACATTATAGTTTCATTATGTGTCCTTTGTTCATTTGTGGAGACATGAACATAGTTACATATTACAGATTATGGCATAGTTTTATGTTATGCCAAGAAAAACTATACCAGTTGGTCCCTGACAATGGTAAAAGAAGAGGGGGAAATAGCTTCATTTGGGCTTTCTAGACCAAAGGCAATCTGCTGTCTGGTTAGCCAGCCAGTAAGTTAGAACTTCAAAGAACCTTAAAAGATAAGGCTGAATTGGATTCTTAATTGCTTCCTGTTTCCCTGAATCTCACTCTCAAATTGTAAAGTTACTATCTGCTCTATCTTCTCCATCTCAGTCCTGGAGTGTTTTTTTAATTCTTCCCTTTCATTCACCAACCACTCCCGTTTACAGCCAACCTTTTTCAGATACATACCATTCTTTCAGTTTTCATCACCATCTTCGTAGTCAGGCATAGCAAGTAAACTGGCACAGTAGGTCCTCTGCAGGCCCCCTGAGCAGTGTTACACAGCAGTAACAAAGGCAGTCATGACTTTGGTTTGCATGTTAGCATCCTGTTACATTACTGTTTTTGAACAGATTCTTCTGCTAGTAAGAAGCAATATTCTTTCCTCATGAAGCTGCTGTGATCGTTAAATGAAATAATATACTTGAGACACTTGCCTTGTACCTGGTGCAGTGAAAGTCTTCAGCAGATGGTATCTGTGAATAAATCTTGCACCTTGAAGCCAAGACATATATAGCTTGTATATCTTGACTAGTAAGCCCCTTACTAAAGGGAGCAGTCACAGAAAGCTAAAAAGTATCTCAAAATATCTAATCATACCTCAACTTTTACACAGTGTTTAAAGGGGTATCTACAGGATGTTATGTCTGGTCTTAGATATTCTCAAAGGTATTCAAACTTAGGCTTATTACTGATATCATTACTACCATATTCCCATTTATTTATCCAGTTATCACACATCCCATTTGTATACCTCTTATTTTAAAAAAAATAATAAGGCAAGATGCTTTCAAATGATCAAATGATAGCATAGATGTTGGAATATAGAGAAAAATGTTGTGGCTCCTCAAATTTTCCCTATTAGGCTGTAATTGCCAAGATAAACCGTTAGCAACTATTTATCAGCCAATAAAGGATAGCAAAATGTGTACTTAACAGGCCTTTTGGGGTATCACATATGATATAAGGAAGAATAGGTCGTTTAAAGGTGAAAATGCAAAAGTTGAAGTGTACTTACAACTAGCACGACAATTAAGACTTTTGACAGTTTATGCAGACATAACATATTTACTCCTCATTACACGTGTTGAGCCAGTCTGCTTGCTACCCTCTGATACACCTGTGGCTTTCTCATTGCTTCATTTTCTCCCTGATAACATAATGGATAAGTAAGTCCTAATGTAATCATTCAGAGGAAAACTGTGCAGTCCTTTAAAAAACATGAGGTAGAATTAGATATTTTAATGTGTAGGGGAAAATGTTTATCTGATGATGCTTGTATATGAACTTAAAACTCTGTGTATATGTAGTGTATGTCAAAGAATATTAAGTGAAAAAATTAAAAAATACAACCAAAGTGTATCAAAACATGAAAGAAACCCTGATTATTTCAGTAGCGATGAAGGAAGAAATGGTGAAGTAATGATTATTATACATTATAGATGATACATGTATGTGCTTTTGCTTCAAAATTTAGAAGTGCCTAAATAAAAATATTTATAGATATATAAGTATTGGTTATTTCTGAATGATATAATTAAATTATTATTTCTTTTGGCTTAATCTGTAATTTCAAGTTTTCCTCCAATATTACTGTACTATTTTTGAAGTTTTAAGAGTTAACACATAATTTAAATAGCTAGCCTTTCAAAGCACAGTTCAAAAGATAACCTCCTTGTTTAATTCTGATTCATCTCTCTTGCCAAATTAATGTTTTACCTAAGCATTACTATTTATATATACTCAATGTATAACATCCATATTGTAATTGTATTACTAATAAGAGGATTCATTATGTTCCTTGGTTGTTTATCAGTCCTTGTTCTAAACTCGTGGTAACATAATCCAATAAATAGAGTCGTAGCTCTAAATATGTTTACTGAAAGAAAAAGTAAAACAGTGTATCAAGGCAGGGTGCTTAAGAGATTTTATAATGCTGATTGCATATCATACATTTTAATTCCCCACAATGATTTATTAAATAATTTATAATTATAACCAATAGCAACAGGTTATACATTCCAGTAGTCTAAAGCAAACCAAATGCCTCCTTCTCAGTGTCCACAAACAAAACAAAGCCAGTTATTAAATGCTCTGAGATATGCTGGCCAATTACTTCATTTTTTTCTCAAAATACTTTGAACAAAGGAATAACGTGAAAACTGGGATTTAGTATTGTTGAGCTTTGTTTTTGATAGGGCCTATTTTTACTTTTATGGCAGTTTCACCATTTCACCTTTATGAACTTAATTTCCTTTTTATAAAGGGCTAAAGTGAATAAACTTATTCCAGACTCCTCTGTTTGCATGCCCTGTGCTAGAAACTTCCATCTCAGTCTTGCAACAGGCTTTCCAAGAAGCCATCCCTGCCTCCATTTCATCAAAAAAAAAAAAAAGGGGGGGGGGAGGGGAACTGAGAGCGGTTTAAGAAACTTGTCCAAAATCTAAGTGTTGGCTGTTTTCAAGCCTAAGAATATTCACAGTATTTGAATTATCTTGAATTCTCTAAATTGGTTTCATTTACAGGGTAAAAAAAAAAAGAAATCCAGGGCAAAAAACATTCTAAATCTGAGTCTAGAACAACAGTGCTTGCTCTTTGGTAGTTTTTTTCCCACAAACATGCACAGATAGTTTATAAACCATGAATTCACCATTCCCGCATGGTACAAAGCGACTAGTAGAGGTGTTGAGTAATTTTCACCTTTCTAAAATTACCGAACTCAACATACACACAAAAAGTTAGCATCAAACTTAATACAAAGAGCTGTATTCATCCACTCCCACCCCCTACCCCAACCCTCTGGGGTTTTGAGAAGCTCAGCATTGTCTATTAATGGCAGCGGGGGAGGGCTGTATTTTTTTCGCTCAATTGTTTATAATTTCCTAGAGAAGCATTACTCTTCAAAATTTAAGTTTGGGACGTGTCATTTCCTACAAATTAGGCTACTTCTCCTTTATTTCAGGCAGCTGTCACATTTCTTTTTCTCATTTCCTCCCTATGTATTGTATATTTTAAATTCCTTCCACTTTTTTTACACCTCTTAATTCAATTTGACACTATATACACATCCTTAACGTCTGTCTAAGGCATCTTGCTTTCATTTTTAAAAGTGATGTACCCAGGATAATACTGCCCTGTTGATCCATCCTTCATTTAAATAAGGCTATGCATCTTTCTTTTTTCAGATGAGAATATACGGTGCAAAAGAAAAAAATTAAAGGAAAGAAAAAGAATAGTTCACCCCTCGAATCAGTGAAGCACTAGTCTAGTCTTATTAGAAACACAATGCATTTTTTTTCTTTTAAGGTTTGAAAGTTTTGCTTTTATACAATTTCAGAAATATAATGTTAAAAGGGAAACACTACATTTTAAAGGTCTTGTTATTTTATAAGTACAAAAGCTATTACCTTTTCAAACAGGGGAAAATAATTTAATGTGAGATGCCTGGATGAAATCATTGATTTTTTTCCCCAAATAATAATGTAAGTTTACATTTATATTAAAACAACAAACTGCTTAGTTTCTAGTTTTATCTAAAATGAATGTAATTATCACTCAAGGTCAGCATTTTGCATTTCCCTAGCTTGAACTGTAATTTATCCCACAAAGTGAGGAATTTTTTTTTTTCCTGTATCTGTTAATACTCGATTGCCTTTTCTTTTGCTATCCGTACTTTCTGGAGCATTAAACCATGTTTTGTTCATTTCTCTCCCCGAATTCCCCACTTGGGAATGGTGAAGATGAGGTTGTGTTTTTTTTGTGTGTGTTTTAATTGAGGTGTAATTGACGTAACAACCTTGTGTTAGCTTCCAGTGTAAAATATAATGATTGGATATTTGTTATCTCTTGCAAAACGCTCACTACTCTAAGTTTAGGTACCATCCCGACATCCCACATAAGGATGGGCTTTTTCTTCCATGTTTCCCTCAGGTGGCTGGAGAGAGATATGTCTACAAATTTGTGTGTGATCCAGAAGCCCTCTTCTCCATGGCCTTTCCGGATAATCAGCGCCCACTGCTGAAGACAGACATGGAACGTCACATCAATGAAGAGGACACTGTGCCTCTGTCCCACTTTGACGAGAGCATGGCCTACATGCCGGAAGGGGGCTGCTGCAACCCCCACCCCTATAACGAAGGCTACGTGTATTAACACAGTGACAGTCAAGGGCCTCCTCGCGCTTCTGCTCTTTTGCAAGATGAAGAGAATTTCTGAATTCTCTTCAATATTTGATTTTTGTCATTTGTATTTTATTTTTAAATAATAATACACAACAAGGGGCTTTCCTGTTGCATTATTCGATGGTCTGCAATGGACTACGCACTTTATTTGAGGGTGGGTGGGGGTAATCTAAACATTTATTCTGTGTAACAGGAAGATAATGGGTGAATGGGAGGGGGGATTGGGGTATTACTTTTTACTTAGGCTTGGGATGGGGTCCTACAAGTTTTAAGTATGATGAAGCTATATCATGTTGATTTGATTTCATAACAACCTAGAAAATGTTCATTTCCTCTGGGTATCTATGGTACAGTTAATTCACATTGTGTAAATATCCACTTGGAGACTATCTGCCTTGGGCATTTTTCCCTATCATTTCTGTGTCTCCGCAAGGTGTACAAAAAAAAAAAAAAAAACTACTGTAAAAGGCAGTTTAATTGTTAGAAATGACTGTTTTTGCACCTCTTGTAAAAAGTTATTTAGAGATTGCATTTACTGTTTTTTTTGTTTTGTTTTGCTTTATATATGACTCACAGAGGAAAACCATACAATGGGTATTCTCTCTGAAGCTGAGTATCACCATGACTGTAAATGAGGGGCACAATTTTGGACTCTGGCTCCAAACTGAGTCACAGGCCAGTAGCGGTATAAGTATTTGGTGCCACCTTGCTATTTAGATACAAATAATACTGTCCTTTAAATATTTTGAAACCCATTTCAGTTACATGATACTTTTCATGGTCTTTTGAGATCTTCATTTAAATGTTAAATCTGGGATCGCAATGAAGCAAAAAATATCTGTCTCCATTCACTTCCTTCAGTACATAAAAACATTATTTAATCAATAAGAATTAACTGTACTAAATCACATAATATGCTGTTCTAGATACAGCAAGCACTTCTAAAAAAAATATCCAATACACTAAATAGGTACTATAGTAATTTTTAGACATGGTACCCATTGATATGCATTTAAACCTTTTACTGCTGTGTTATGTTGATAACATATATAAATATTAGATAATGCTAATGCTTCTGCTGCTGTCTTTTCTGTAATATTCTCTTTCATGCTGAATTTACTATGACCATTTATAAGCAATGCAGTTAACTACAGATAGCATTTCAGGACAAAATAGATGACTCAAACCATTTATTGCTTAAAAAATAGCTTCTGCCATGCTATGCTATAAGCAGCTTTTATGCACATTGACAAAATGAAGAGTAAGCTTCAGCTTGCTAAGGGAAATTGTGGAAACTTTGGTGAAATGGAAAATTATTTACAAACTGTTAAAGAATATGAGGAAGTTGCTGTATGACAGAGTGCTGGCACTGATATTATCCATAGTCTTGTTTTGGACACTTGTGTAAATGTGATTGGATTGTTTGAAAGAAGATTTAAAGATTTAAAGTTTCAAAGGTTTTTGTTTTGGTTTTGTTTTGCATTTGGAGGAAACAGAGAAAGCAGGGTATGTTCTGTTTACCTTGACAAAACCATAAGTAATTGGTGTTATAGTATCTCTGATTAGGTTGCTTAAATGATTCAAGCAAAAAACATAAATTTTGTTCACTATCTCAGAGGAAAAAAAATTTTAGAGAGTCAATACCAAAATCTTTTTTAAAAAAAAGTCCTAAACACAAAGCCAAAATCAACTTACAAAAGATTTTCATGATGAACACAGGAAAAATTGTTGAAAGATGATCTGCTGGCTGCCCACTTTCCAACGTGACATTGATCATAGTTCATGTCTCTAAACTCAACAGTTATTGGGAAACCCACATAACATAACCTATACTACTCACATTTATTCCTACCAAAAAAATTCTAATTTCAACATATCTATGTAACCTGTGATTTCAATGGTTGTTCTACATTTACATTATATATCATTAGGCCCATTATGGGTTAACAAATATGCCTTAAAAATCAGAATTCCCGCCCCCACCCCCCCCCCCCCCCCACTATCCTCATGTGGCCATTTACAGTACTTAGAATAAAAATGGATTTTGAAATATTCAGCTAAAATTTTATTGGAAAGAGAATTGACACATTTGGAGAAATTGAAAGTAGGTCTTTAAAATATGATCCAAGTGAAAATTATATTGAGAATACTTTTTCTTTTTTCTCTCATTTTCTTTTATTCTTTTAAAAATTCTAGTTTGATAGTGAAAAAGAATCGGACTATGAGCTATTTTAAAGAATCAAGGAAGAATTGGTATTGATTATATAGTATTTAAGGACAAATTATATATTTTGCTGTTTATGGTAGTAACTCACTGAATAAGTAATTGGCCAACATTAAGTATATTTCCAACACAGAAGGGTTCAAAACATTGCATTATAAACTCTTTTGGGAAATGTATCTAAAGGGTTTTTTTTTTAAGTTCTGTTCTTATTCTACTTTTTATTTGGTTGTATTTTTATTTTCAGATAGATTAATAAATCTGGCAGCTGATTTCTGCAAGATTCTTGTGTTTTGAATTTCTAATTGAATTGGCTATTCAAACATAGAAATCAATAATGTAACATTTTCCTTCCACTTGGTAAAAGAAACTAAAGAAATATCTTCCTTCATGTTTGCTGCCTCTCGATGCCAATACTCAACGGGCTAATTACAATAAAGAATGGTACCTCTCCAATAAGTAATGAAAAGTGACTTCCCTTAAGTTATGTGTATAAAAATGCATAAAAATAAAAATTCACACAGCTGACAGTGCAGAGCAGTTTCCTCAAATTATAAAAAGATCTTGGAAGTCATATACTTGAAGCTTCTTTTTTACAGATTTTATCAGTTTCATGTTGATGTCATAACAAATTGCCACAAATTTAATTACTCAAAGCAACCCAGATTTATCCTCTTATCGTTCTAGAGATCAGAAGTCCACAGTGAGTCTAATGGGGCTATAGAAAGATTCAGGGGACAACCCCACCCTGTTGTCATTTCTGTCTCCTGGCTTTGTCACTCCAGTTTCTGCTTTTGTGGTGACACTTCTTTCTCCTCTGCTGTAGTCAAATCTCCCTCAGCCTATCTCTTGTAAGGACACCTGTGATTACATTTAAGGTCCACCCAGACAACCCAGGGTAATCTCCCTATCTCAAGATCTTTAACTTAATCACATTTTTCAAATCCCTTTTGCCAGGTAAGTTATTCACAGGGATCAGGGGGCAGATAAGGGATATGAGGGGAAAAGGTGGCTGTTATTCACTTTACTACACAGAAGAAGACGTGGTGTATTAAAAATACTGATTGACAACATATGGACAAAAATGTTTTATTGATGGATCTAGGATTAGAAATTACTAAAGATCATTGTTTTTCTTTTTACCATTGAGACAGTCTCACTATACTCTTCATAAAAGATAATGAGAACATCTTAGGTTAAAGTTCACCTACTCTACTAAAGTGTCTGGTAATCACATAGAGCTTTTAGATTATTTAATCCCCTCTTGTGTAAACATTATGTAATGAGAAAGAAAAATTAAAAAGTGATAATTACAGAGTCATAGCAGAATGAATTAGATTGCCCAAGCCAGATCATATTTTTTAATATAAACTTCTTTTGGTGAGATTATGAGTTATTACTGTACAATCTTAACATTTACAAGTAATTACTATTTAAGAAAGAATAATATGTAGAATGTATCTGTTACTCAAAAGGCCAGTTCTAAAATATGAGTCAACTAATGTTTATTTGACAAGGAAGAAAATCTATTTACCTGGTGTATAGCCTTTGGCCAGATCATAGATGTTTCTAAAATGCATATCTTTATCAGGCAGCATTTTCAGAGCTTATAATGACAAAACATTACAGAAAGGAAGACCACTTGAATGTTTCTTGGTATCTTAAAAGAGAAAAACTTGAATTTGAAAATAAGAAATAAGTGATATTTGCCAGTTGCAGTTTGATATGAGGAAGGGGAAAAACAGAATTGTAAGAAAAAAGGAAAGGTTAAAAATAATAAAAGGAAGTTAAAAAAGGCGAATGAACATATTAAGCAATTGTGATAAGAATTGCATAAAAACTAAGTTTTCCTAAGACACCAGTGTTGGACGTGATACTGAGGAATTTGGTTCAATTTATTCAGAACTTAACTAGTACTTGTAGGACTTAGCTGGTTTTTTTTTTTTTTTCCTTTAATGTGAGATTACTTTAGAAAAATGTATTTATTTTAAAAACCCAGTTTATAGAAACATATAGTTTAAGAAAAGGAGAATTTGAACAGGGTAGTGGATGCCTGTATAGCAAAAAAAAAAATTGATGATTTTAGAATGTTCTATTAAAAGTACATATAAAATAGCTATGGTTTATAAACCCATGTAAAATAGGATTGTTTTCTGTTTTTGCATATAGACTCCAATATTCTTATTTAGTTCTATTCTAAAACCATGTTTCTATGGAGAAGAAAATTTTAATTCACTTGGGTGTATTAAAATTACACGCACAGCTTGAGAAAACATTCTATGAAATTTATGTGATTATAGCAAATAAATGTGCTCAAATTTTAAGTCTAAAATAAAAGCCCAGAAACTGAAAATATTGCACTATCGTGATCACTCTGGAAGGTGGCATATGTAAAACTGATAAATATCATCTACATGTTTGAGTTGCTTTTGAATCATTTTAATCATTTAATTTATGGCCACAACACTGGAATTCTGTAGCTTCAGTTCTGTCCAACTCTTTGCAACCCCATGGACTATAGCCCGTCAGGCTCCTCAGTCAATGGAGTTTCCCAGGCAAGAATACTGGAGCGGGTTGTTATTTCCTCCTGCAGGGGATCTTCCTGACCCAGGGGTTGAAGCAGATTCTCCTGCATCTCTTGCATCGCAGGTGGAGACCAGAGAAGCCCTTAGGTCCTAGGACACCTGATAAATCTTTTTCTGGTACTGTGTTCTATCTCTTTAAATGCATTTTTTTCTCTTAATCTGTTCAACTATATCAGGAAGAAATTCCCGAAAAGGAGCTATCTAAATTATTTCAGTGACTCTCATGTGCCAACCAGCATACATGCATGACACATGTTACAGCTTTCATCACATTGGCTTTGTCTGAGAAGCTGAGGCTAATGACAAAACCAGAGTCTTTGTGTTAAGACAAGGCAAGTGATCACAGGCAAGTTTATAAACCTTTCTTTCTTCTGTAATCTTTTAACCTAGCTACTTTCTTGATTTAAACTTTAAATAACAAAAACGTATGTAACAATGATTCACATTTTGCTGAAACAGGTTTATTTAAAATGTATTTCATAAAACATTTTTCATTAGTCTTCATTAGAAATCTGAAAAATAAGTCAAGTACTACTTAAACAATAGCAATATCAAAACATGAATTTTTTTTGAGTCTTTAAGCATTTAGAAATCAAAATGATTGAAGTATCACTTTGGTTTTTCCACTGGAGAAGGGTACAGCTTAATGATTCCAAAAGAGACAGGTCAACTTCTTCATAATGTTGTAAACACTGCCCCCATAACTAATGCTGTTAGACATAACTTCTGAAAGTAATAAATTTCCCAGAAAACTTTTAAAGCGTGGTAAAAGTCATGTGATTTGGAGTCACGTGATTCAGAAGAAGCAACAAATGAGTGGAATGAATTGGGAGATTGAGACTGTAACATACACAATACTATGCATAAAATAGGTAACCAATGAGAACCTACTGTATAGCGCAGGGAACTCTACTCATTGCTCCACGGTGGACTAAACGGAAAGGAAAGCCGAGAAGGAGGGGATATCTGTATAGGTATGGCTGACTCGGTTTGCTGTGCAATAGAAACTAGCATCACACTGTAAAGCAACTATGAGAAATGAAAGTGTTAATCGCTCAGTCATGTCTGACTCTTTGTGACCCCATGGACCCCCCTGCCAGGTTCCTCTGTCCATGGAATTCTTCAGGCATGAATACTGGAGTGAGTAGCCATTCCCTTCTCCAGGGGATCTTTCCAACCCAGGGATCAAACTCGCGTCTCCTGTGTTGCAGGCTGATTCTTTACCATCTGAGGCACCAGAGAAGCCCTAGACTCCAATAAAAACAAAATAAAGTAAATCAATACAGCACAATTAAAAAATCAAATAGTAAGTAGAACTGAAATCACAGCAATGATTTTTTCAAAGAAATCTGAATTTTTAAAAACTATCATATTGTTTCAGAGGGGCCTATGACATCTTATGTGTGTTTAAATTTTATGACCAGCCCATAAAACTGTTTGTCCTGTAGAAAAGAAAGAAGAAAAATATGGCATCAAAAAAATGTGGACAAAATAAGGTAGTACATGTGGTATTGCAGTTTAAACTGAAAAATGCTAATTCTCAAGAAACACTTCACTTTATGCTTGAAAATATTTTAAAATTTAAAAATTCTTTAAACTTTTCCCATTTAAAAAAGTTATAGTAAAATATATGTAACATAAAATTGGCCATTTTGAGTATCCACTTCAGTGATATTAATTGCATTCACAGTGTCGTGCAATCATCACCGCTAGTATTTCCAATCCATTTAGATTATTTTATTCCTAAAACATTTTAAAAAACTATAGGAAATACTTTGTTAGAAATGTAAAAATGCAATCTTATGCTTTCTAATAATGTACATGTTATAGTTCTTTTATTAATATGTTGGCCTTGATTTCATACTGTGGTTTAATTATTAAAGAAAAAATATTTATGTATAAAGACTATTTCTAGTAGCCAGGACATAGAAGCAACCTAAATGTCCATTAACAGAGGAATTGATAAAGAAGATGGAATGAAGAGGGGATAAATGTATACACCTAGCTGATTCACTTTGCTGTAGAGCAGAAACTAATACAACACTGTAAATAAATATATTCCAATAAAAAATACTATGTCTACAAATTCTCTATGATTTCAGGGAAAAAAGTTCACTTAGATACTGAGTTTACTAAATGTTTGAAAAAACTCAATAATTTATCTCTATATTAACAAGTAAAACAGCCCAGCATTTTAAAACAAACCACCTCAAACAGAACTGACAGGTTGCACTCAAGTTTCTTTAGTTTGAATGGACAGATCTGATTAACATCATAAAAACACAAAGATACAAAAGTTACACTTAAACTCTTTAATACAGTAATAGTTTCAGATAACAATTTTTAAGGAAAAAAATCCCAAACAGAAACATGATAGATTTAATAAAAATGTATTTTATTAATGTAAAATCAGACTAAAACAATACATTGGGCACCATGCCACCATCCCTCATAATATTTTAGTTTAAACACTAAGAACTTGCTAAATTAAAATGGAAATTGAATATTTTTCTGTGACTTTTCAAATCTCATAGATTCCTTTCTTAACTTGTCCTCTGAAATATGGTACTTAATCACAAGATGACTTGTTTAGAATCATTCACTTATGGAGTAAATTTTGGTTTATTATTGAAAGGACAGCATCTGAAGAGATAAGATTCTATTATTCATTTTTTCTCAGATATATAATATCAGGCCCAAATGTGATAACATTCCAAATTTGTTAGTTGATTTTTGTTTCCTGAAGAGCTTGCCTTGCTGATTTATTCATTGAGTGAATATTCATTCATTAGAACAGATTTTGAGTTATTCATTTCAATTTGTTCTTTGTTGGGAAATATATTGATTTAATCCCTCAAAATTACCAACTATGGATCTTATACAAATTGATATTAAACATTGCTATCAAATCAGTTGGGCTTCCCTGGTGGCTCAGTGTTAAAGAATCCACCTGCCAGCGCAGAAGACACAGGTTCAATCCCTGGAGGAGGAAATGGCACCCCACTCCAGTATTCTTGCTGGGATAATCCCATGGCTACAGCCCATGGGGTCACAAAGAGTCAGATTCAACTGAACACACATGCACACATAAAATCAGCTGGTTTCCTCCTTTGTCGTTATGGTTATTCAGTGGTTAAGTCTTGTCCGACTCGTTGTGACTGCATGGACTGCAGCACAGCAGGCTTCCCTGTCCTTCACTGTTTCCTGGAGTTTGCTCAAACTCATGTCCATTGTGTCAGTGGTGCCATTCAACCATCTCATTTTCTACCACATGCAATTTAGGTATACCTCCCCACAGGAAGACTCTATAGAAGATATAGTAGGTTTATAAAAGTGATCCTTTATCTCAAACTAAATAAGACTAACCCATGTGAATCCAACCCATCCTTAGAGAACTGTATACGGTGTATCAGTTAAGCTTAAATAATCCCCTATTTAATGCCTACACTCTATGGAAAAGGAGTATGATTAAAAAAAAAAGTGAACTTAAGAATGCTAGTGACAGTAGAAGCAGGTTTACTTTTATTCAAATATAATGTGTGCATGCATGCATGATAAGTCGCTTCAGTTGTATCCGTCTCTTTGTGACTGTGGACTGTAACCCCACCAAGGTTCTCTGTCCACAGGAATCTCCAGGCGAGAACACTGGAGCGAGTTGCTATACCCTCCTCCGGAGGCTCTTCCCGACCCAGGAATCAAACCCGTGTCTCCTGTAGCTCCTGCATTGCAAGCAGATTCTTTACCACTGAGCCACTGGGGAAGCCCAAAGTATAATGAGTGTTTCAGGTCAATAGCGCCTGTTACTATAAAATGAAGCATTCAATTACTCATAGACTTGCATGCAGTCTGTGTGGCCCATCATGGAGAAGAATACTGAACATTTAACTAAAATCAAGGCAGACCAGACAACTGATTTCATTAACTTCTGGGCTTCCTTGACCCTGAACATCTTGATTAACAGCCTTTATTATCAAATGCCCACTTGCTGTTTTATGTGTACATTCCTAGTAGCAAGAAATAATCATCAATCTATTCAGGTCACCATTGCTAAAATCCATGATTACCAACTGTCTGTCCATTCCTGCATTACTTTAGCCAAGATTCAGAGTCCAGGAGAGTGCTAGGGTTTGCCCTTGGATTGCATCCTCACTCCTTGCCTATAAATGGGCATAGATCATACAGTTTCATCAAGCCCCTGAATGCTGGATGAGAAGTAAGACCCTCAAGTAACTGGCAACTTAAGTGAAATTGCCTACTGGTGTCGTCTTTCTCAAAGTCCCCCCAAATAATATTATCATCCATCTTCAGAATGAGAAAACTGCTGAATATAGATTGTCCTTTTTGTTCTTCCATTTCCTTCAAGAGTATTTTGATTCCTATGTGTCTTGTACTTTGGCCACCTCATGCGAAGAGTTGACTCATTGGAAAAGACTCTGATGCTGGGAGGGACTGGGGGCAGGAGGAGAAGGGGATGACAGAGGATGAGATGGCTGGTTGGCATCACCGACTCGATGGACGTAAGTTTGAGTGAACTCCGGGAGTTGGTGATGGACAGGGAGGCCTGGCGTACTGGGATTCATGGGGTTGCAAATAGTTGGACATGGCTGAGCGACTGAACTGAACTGAACTGATGGGTCTTTAAAGCCTGCTGACATGGTAATGTGCATAAAAACAATGAGTAACAGTTACTGGATGTCTTTACCAAGTTCTATAAGAGTATACTCTAAGAGGAATAATGATGAGAGCAAAACAATATGAGTTTAGGATGGGTACTAGTTTACTGGAGCCACCTGAACAAAGTATTTAGTACCAACAGGGTGGTTTAAAGTGCAGAAACCTATTGTCTCAAGTTCTGAGGCTAGACGTCCCAAATCAAGGGTTTTTGCAGGATTGGTACCTAGGGCTCTATCTGTTCCAGGTCCCTTTCCTTGGCTTGTAGCTGTTCTTCTTTTTCCCATTTTTCTTAATCTTTCCTTTGAATCTACCTCTGTGTTCACTTTCTCCTTTTTCATAAGGATACTGATCACGTTGAGTTAGGGCTAACCCTGACGACATTATTACTTACCTCTGTAAAGACCCTGAAACCATGATTAAATCCATTTCACCTTCCTTCACCAATCAAGGTTCATTTTTAAATTTGCATGTTCTCCAAGCTGCAAATGGCCTAAACAATAAGATGTGTTCCCAAGTTGTTATCTAGGAACTTGGAGTCAGCTCTGCCTAGATCAAACTGCTTTTTTTAAAGCCTGATTAGGACCACTGACCCTACAACTAGGCATGCGCTAGCAGCAGACGCCTTAGCTTAGTTACACCTGTGCAGAACCACACACCTTTCCTCCAATCACCTCTCCTTGCTTTCCTGTAGGGCCTCAAACCATCCTGCTTTCTTATTTGTTATCCTCTCAGTACCCAGGACCCCTTGTGTTGGGGAAGGTGGCTTTGATACTTTTCTCCTGCCTCCTCACTGGGCTGCCTTGCACGTAAGTCCTCTCTTACCTGCAAACCTGGGCGTCTCCCCTGCTTTGACTTGACAGGAAAGGCAAGCCTGGGTCAGCAGCAACCTCATCCAAATAAGGTCACTTTCTGAGCTGTTGCAGTTAGGACTTCAGGTATCTTTTTCGGGGAAGACACAGTTAAACCCATAGCAGTTACTTAAGTTAGGCTCAAAGGAAAGAATCCATTAAAATGAAATGATTATTATCCATTACGTGTGAGATTTAAGCTTGAGAGAAATTACAACTGTATGTGTCTTATATTACATGACTAATGTAGACAAAGATATTGCATAAATATAACTGAGGCATTGCTCTTTATTCTTAATGATAATGTTTAAAATAAATTTTATTCTCATAGTCCTCTTCCTTCTACCAATGAACACTTTTCCTAAAAAGATGTTAGAGGGAAATAGAAATGAAGGGGTTACTCACATAATATAATGAAAATCTAATCAGGGATTGTAGGGATAATAAATGGGAAAAAGAAATCATATAAAAACAAAAAGAAAATGTGGCAACCCTAATAATATCAGTACACTGTTTCTGGTCTCTGTTTTTTAGGACCTATGAACTTCCTATGTGCTAGGAGAAAAATCCATGAACAAAAACACTATAGGCTTTTCTGAGCTAAAATGAGAAGTTAGATGAGGAAATTTGCATTGAGCACTACTTATCATTTAAGCACCATTGAGCAATAAGCAGCCTGGGTTTACAAAGAACAAATCATGCCAAACAAACCTGATTGCTTTTTTTATTGAATTACAAGATTAGTGGATGAATGCAATGTGGGAGATGTAATACATTTGGGTTTTAGAAAAACATTTGATAGAGTATCTCATGAACTCTAAAATGAATTTAAAGAGTCAGGAATATTAACACCACGATAAGGAATGGAAATTAATGAAGGATTGCAAAGAAAAAGAAGTAATAATCAACCATGAAATAGCAGCCTGGGAACACATCATCAGAAGGTGCTACAGTGATCACAGGATTTATTCAGGCCATATTAACATACACACAGCTTTCTCAGGCTTGATAAAAAGAAATGGAATGAAGAATTCAGAATGCACCTTTTGGTTTCAGGCTGTATATAAAGTCAATGCAGATTTAGGGGAAGGAGAAGAGAGACTAGAACTCACGTATTTTTGATGGCTTTAAAAATATGTCACTGGATCATTGAATTCACTTAGTGCTCTGAGATTTTGTCATGATGCTGTTCTTTGATCTTTTTTCTGTGTCTCAAGACTAGCCCATTTTTTATGTCATCCATCTTCTTATATGGGGTAAATCATACTATAATTTACTGTAAGTCTGCCTGGCCTTATACTAAAGATCACTGAAGACAACACAAGCTCTCAGTTGCCCAACTTTTTAGTGTTCAAGTGACTTGAATCCCACCACTCTGTCTGGACTTCTTGGTAGATACTGCCCTTAAGGTGCAAGTTCAAAGGATACCTATTAAATAAATAGAAAGTAGTAGAAGCATTCCCTCTTCCTGTGGGAAGCTGGCTGGTTGGTCTACAGGGTACGATTCTTGCCTGAGGCAACAAGAGGTCCCAGGTTCAGGTCCCAGATGAGCCCTTTCCTTTGGGGCTTCCCTGGTGGCTCAGACAGTGAAGAATCTGCCTGCAATGCAAGAGACCTAGGTTTGGTCCCTGGGTTGGGAAGATCCTCTGGCAAAGGGCATGGCAACCCACTCCAGTATTCTTGCTTGAAGAATTCCAGGGACAGGTGACCCTGGAGGCTACTGCCCATGGGGTTGCAAAGGGTCCAACTCATCCAAGTGAGTAACATGGGGCCTAGCAGTAAAGAACCAACCTGCCAATGCAGGAGACAGAAGAGACGCATGTTGGATCCCTGGGTCAGGAATATCCCCTGGAGAAGGAAATGCAATTCACTCCAGTATTCTTTCCTGAAAAATCCCATGGACAAAGGAGCCTGACAGGCTGCAGTCCACAGGGTTGCATAGAGTCAGACACGACTGAGTGACTTAGCACACACAGAAACATTCCAATAAAATCCGCAGTTGATACTAAATCGGGAGGTGCTGCTAAAAAGCAGTAAGACCAGTAAAATTATAACTGGTGCCCTGGCACAACTGAGAAATGTATATGTCAAATGCAAAATGCAAGAGTCACCTGGAAAGGAGAAAGACATTCAGCAGTGAGCCAGAGGATGCCAGGAGGCAACAGGAAACAGCAACTTGCATGTGAGTTTACAATATCGGATACCACCCAAGAGACGTAACAGGATGTTTGATCTACTAGATGAGCTTATAAAAGATCCATCAGTTTCTAAGACAATGCTCAAGTCCCTTCTGGAAGACTGAGTTTATTCCCTTTGGAAACATCCTTTCCAGAGTAAAAAAAAGGTACAGAGAGAAGTCAGAACACAGCAACAAAAAACTAATTATAAAGTGGAGGATGGCTTCACAATGAAAGAAAGAAATATATATATAGCATTATTGAAAGGGAGAGGAATTATATATGTATAACAGATGTAGCAAAAGAGTGTTTTCTAAAGAGAAAGAAGAACACTCGACTGAAAAAACTTAGAATTAGTAAGTTTATAGCCACATTAATAAAAAATAAAATCCTGAGAAAGGGAGATACTATGTGTCTGAGAAAGTCTTCAGATTTTTACCCTTTGATTAAATAATTGACTTGAGAATGTACCAAAATTCAATGGCTTTCTTTTCTGTTAATGATTTTTCAATTTGAAGTATAGTTGATTTACAGTGTTGTTAATTTCGGCTGTATAGCAAACTGCTTCAGCAATACCTATATAATAAATGTATATACATTGTTTTTTTTCTTATTCTTTTTCATTATGGTTTATCATAGGATACTGAACATAGTTCTCTGTGCTATGTGGCAGGACCTTGTTGTTCAGCCATTCCACATATAATAGTTTACATCTGCTAACCCCACCTTCCTACTCCATCCATCCCCTAGCCCCCTCCCCTTTGGCAGTCACAAGTCTGTTCTTTATATACTTGATTCTGTTTCATAGACAGGTTCGTTTGTGTCATATTTTAGGGTCCACATGTAAGTGATATCACATGGTATTTGTCCCTTTCTGACTTCACTTAGTATGATCATCTCTAGTTGCATCCATGTCGCTGCAAATGGCATTATGTCTTTTTCATGGCTGAGTAATATTCCATTGTGTATGTGTATCACAGCACCTCTTCTCTAAGTATTCCTCTGTTGATGGGTATTTAGGTTGTTTCCATGTCTTGGCTATTGTGAATAGTGCTGCTATGAATATAGAAGTGCATGTATATTTTTGGATTAGAGCTTTGTATATATGCCCAGGAGTGGGATTTCTCGATCATCTGAAATTCTACGTTTGGTTTGTTCTGTTCTGTTTTCTGTAGTGGCTGCTTCAACTTACATTCTCACCAACAGTATAAAAGAGTTCCCTTTTCTCCACATCCTCGCCAGCATTTGTTATTTGTAGAGGTTTTAATGATGACCATTCAGCCTTGTGTGAGGTGATACCTCATTGTAGTTTTGATTTGCATTTCTCTAATAATTAGTGACGTTGAGCATTTTGTATTTCTTCTTTGAAGAAATGCCTTTTAGATCTGCCTATTTTTCCATTGGGTTGTTTGTTTTTGTTGTTCTTGAGCTGTATGAGCTGTTTGTGTATTTTGGAAATTAAGCTCTTGTTGGTCACAACATTTGCAAATATTTTTTCCCATTCTGCAGGCTGTCTTTTCATTTTGTTTATGATCTCCTTTGCTGTGCAAAAACGTATAAGTTTGATTAGGTCTCATTTGTTTATTTTAATTTTTATTTCTCTTGCCTTGGGAGACTGATCTAAGAAAACAGTGGTACGATTGTGTCAGAGTATGTTTCACTTCTGTGGTCTTGGAGGAGTTTTATGGTGTCATATTTAACTCGTTTGGGGTTAATTTTTGTGTACAGTGTGTTCTAAGTTCACTGATTTACATGTGGCTGTCCAGCTTTCCCCAACACCACCTACTGAAGAGACTGTCTTTTCTCTATCGTGTATTCTTGTCTCCTTTGTCTAAAATTAATTGATGGTACGTGTGTGCATTTGTTTCTGAGTTCTGTATTCTGTTCCATTGATCCATGCCTGTTTTTGTGCCAATACCACGCTGTTTTGATTGCTGTAGAGAAATGCAATGGCTTTCTGAACAAAGGTTTGCCAAGAACTTAAGAATCTTCTTGACAAACTGATATATTCAATAATTTATTTGAATAGAAATTCAAATCCCAGTACATGTATTTTATATACCCATTATGACCATAACTGTTGGATCTACATGCCCCTTCCTTCCTTCATTCCTTTTTTTTTTGTATGGTTAACCTGCATGTTTCTCAGTGGTGTGTGTGGCCCAGTGTTTTGCTAGCAGAACAGTTGGCATTTGGGCCAGACAATTCTTGAGCAAGATTCTCGTGCTTTGTAAAATGTACGGCATCTGCAGGTCCCAGACATTACATGCCAGGATGTCCTCTAGTAACGATAACAGTCAAACCCTTACATACACATACACACAATTTCTAACTGCCCTTAACATCACTCTCTTCCCCAGAAAGTTTAAAAAATAGTTTTTAAACACACTCACCATAGAAATCTCAGTAACTAAGTTTTCCGTATTTAGGGGTTTTGTCATGCTTCCTTGGAGAATTCAAGAGTCTAGTGTCACAGGAATCTTGCATCAGACAAGATAAATTAGCTTGTGTTGAGTGACTTACAAAAACAAAGTCTATTTTTCTGTTCAGCTGCAGTCTCATCCCAGACTTTTTTTGATGGTGCTTTGATGGTGCAGTCTTAAGGCAGAACATTGATGGTTCTTATAGGGAAGAAGAACGTGGCTCTTGGAGCTTCTGCTATGAAGTTACACTATCATTTCTGTTCATACTCAGCCAAAGAATGCCACTTCCCTAAGTTTGAGTTCCAAGGAGTAAGAATGTACAACATTTCTGCTGGGGGAGGGAGGGCATTTAATATGAGTAAACAAACTTTCTTTGGCTCTTAATATTCATTTTGAATTTCAAGGAAAATACCATTGGAATTCATCATAAAATTTCCCAGTGGGAAAATGACATCTTTAAACAATGTGATGGTTGCTACACTGATATTCATAGTAAAAATTTTAGGGAGTCATGGAATAGAACTGCTTTGCATCTGGCCACACAGAGTTTTCTAGAGATGAGAGGGTCAAAATTGCCACACTAGAACTGGTCTCACTGACTTCCTTCCTACTGTTACCTGAGATATGTGGTTTGTTGTGTCCGTAAAACAAGAATTCTTAATTACTTCAACATATATTTATTGAATAAGCTCTGAAAATGACAGAAAGAAGCTTCCTCTCTTGAGGAATTCAGTCTTGCAAGCAAGAAAGACACAGATCACTGATTATAATTCAGTGTGGGAAATTTTGTATATGAATATCTCATAAGTATCTGAGTACAGTTATGAGAGCAGTTAATCTTGCTTGAATGTGGATATGGAGACATCTTTATAGATGAAATGATATATAGCCCAAGCTTATAAATTTGGTGGAAAATTTCACATAGATAACAGGGACTGGCAAGTGAGAAGAAAGAGAAAATCTGGGAATGTCAGAATCTTCTGGGAAACCTTCTTAAGCCATGCATCCCCATCCCCCAACTCCCACTGACAGACAAAAAGCAGACTTGCTTGTGCTGGTAAAGTTTCAAAGATAATTCTAGTGAATGCACAACCCATACAAACACCACCACCACTCAGTACTTTGCTCTACTCTCCAGTAGGACAACCACCTACACAACTGAGTTCTTTAACACTGGAGTCACTTGGGACCTTGATTTTAAATAAAGATTCCTGAGTTTCAGATTCAGTAAGACTAGGATTCTTGTTCAGTTACTAAGTTGTGTCTGAGTCTTTGAGATCCCATGGACTGTAGCACACCAGACTTCCCTGTCCTTCACTATCTCCTGGAGTTTGCTCAAATTCATGTCCATTGAGTCAATGGTGCTATTGAACCATCTCATCCGTTGCCACACTCTTCTCCTTTTGCCTTCTATCTTTCCCAGTATCAGAGTCTTTTCCAATGAATCTTAATCCCATGTGATTCTACTGCTCAAGATCCATCAACCTCACTTATATGGGATGGAAAATACGAGGAAGTGTGCCTAGAGTTGAGGTTATTGGGAGAGGCTGAAACTAGAGCTTGAAATTCTCCTGTGGAAAGATAAGGGTTCATGCAGTCTGTAAGTATGGGGGTCTACTATTCTGCCTACCACAACATGTAGGCATTGAGCTACATAAAATTCATATATTTACAAACCAGTAGGAAATTTTTTAATTTTACTGTATGTTAATTTAATTCATAAAATATCAGTCAAATTAAGAGGCTCAAGTGATTCTTTTTTTAATGGATTAAAAGAAACCTTTTATTTATTTGGCTGTGCTAAGTCTTTGCTGTGGCACACAGGATCTTTTTTTAGTTGTGGCATGTAGGATCTAGTTCTCCTACCAGGGATCAAACCCAGGGCCACTGTATTGGGAGTTCAGAGTCTTAGCCACTGGTCCACCAAAGAAGGCCTCATATGATTGTTAATATAAAGCAAATTTTAGAAACTCAGCTTTTAGCCTAAGTGAGCCATAAGAGTCCCTAAGCATAAGTATGAAGAGGTTACTTTTGTTTAAAAAAATGTTCTTTTGTAGATATGTGCAGATATATTGGAGGATACAGCATGAAGACAAGCTCATCAATTAGAATGCAGCTAGCTGAGTCAAGAGATAGGTGAGGATCATAATTAGACCCTAGAAGCTCATTTTCTAGGGACTGTGAGCTCCTCTGGGAAGAACGAAAGAGAAGGGTGCTGGGTTTATCTTCTCCCTTTCCTCTACCCAACAGTTGTGTCTGCTCTCCATGTTAAAATCACAAGAAAATTGTGAAGAATACAAAGTTATCCTCTTCACATCTGTTCACAAGAAGCTTAAAATCTGGCATTCCCAAATGATAAAAGAAATAAACCTAGAAAGAAAGGGTGCAGTGGAATGGAGGTGAAGAAAGGGTGTGGGAACAGTGATATCCTGCTGTGGAGAGATTGCTTTTAAATATTCAGTACTTAACAGATAATCCTGGGGAGGTCAACATCACACTCACATCTGCACAAGTTGGTTGGAAGGTCTTTTAAACTCTGCCCCAAATTGCAGCTCATTAGTAGCGTCCTGCCTCATTTATAAATGACAGAAAAGACTAAAGGAACAGGTCTATCTGAACAATTTTTAAGTGTTGCCACTTGCTACAGAATACTGTGTGAGCTTCAAGATTGGAAATTGAATGGGTGTCTAACCCTTCAAAATTCCAGGGTGGGGTTTTGGGGCTTCCAGCTTGAGAAAGATGGACTTTTATGCATTACTGAATAGAGTGTCTTTGAATGTACTTGAATATATATGTATTTAGGCTAGTGAATCAACCTGGCTTCTATTACCAATGCTCCCAGTCATAGGTGATAAAAAGCAAAAGATTGAAAACAGTTAAAAGAGCAAAAATAGCTCTGTCTAGCTCAGGCCTCCTTCACTTAGGGCTTGTTAGAACAATTGGCACTGAGAAACAGAGGGTAGTTGAAAACTTTTGATGCCAGTAGAAGCCACAGAATAGGCAGACTCTGGTCTGGTAGCATCACAGCGTGAACAGGGGTGGGTGGGGACTGGTCAAGGGCTGAAAGAAAGTGAAAGAAGTAGCTGGTCAAGGCCCATCTTCATGGTGCATGCTAAGTCGCTCAGTTGTATTCAACTTTTCAAGACTCTACATACAGTAGCCTGCCAGGCCCCTCTGTCCATGGGATTCTCCAGAAAGATTATTGGAATGGATTGCCATGCCCTCCTTCAGGGAGTCTTTGCAACCCAGAAATCAAACTGGTGTCTCTTATGTCTCCCACGTAGGCAAGCGGGTTCTTTACCACTATTACTGCCTGGGAAGCCCTGTCTTCAGGGTGGCCAGAAACCAATTCTATAGGAAGGATCTTAACAGGACCTAAAAGGTTGAAAAATACAGCCAGAGTCAACACACATATCAATAGGTAGCCTACACCAAGGAAAACTGAAAGGAACCTTCTTACATGCACTAGATTCTTCTGATCAGAAGGGGTAGTTCCTCCTGTGCATGTTATAGTGAAAATAATGCTAGTATTTATAGAAATTTGAGTTCTAGGTTGTCTTGTAGGGGATTTAGAGACACATAAAGCCTTTTATTAATAGTAACACTTGGCCACTTTCTCTATCTTTAAGACATTTCCAGGTATCGTTCTGTCTTGCCTTTGTGGTCATGCCTGTCAGTTGCTAGCGTGTTCTTCTTGCTCTGCTAGCAAGCTTTGACATTTTCTAGTGTCATTTTGTGGATTCTCCCTGGATTCTCTCTTTGAAGCCTATAGTTCCTATCACTGCTTATTCTGATGTATTCTAGAAATCTAATTCACAACTCCAGCTCCAGATCTTAATTTCAAATTTACTACTGGACATCTCAACCTGGATATTCCACAACACTCTTGAATGGAATATGTCCCAAACCAGCCCAACAACTATCTTGTCACAGCCTGTTGCTCTCCTGCTGTGGTCCCTCAGCTCACCCTATAAACGTTAATTCTGGAAACTCTAAACTCACCCTCCAACTGTATCTCCTCGCTTAGTCTATGTATGTTTTGCATTAATGTCTTATGGCTAATTGAAGTAGTATGTTGTTTAAATTTGACCTTGTGTGACTTGTTCAGTTCAGTTGCTCAGTCATGTCTGACTCTTTGCAACCCCATGGACTGCCACACACCAGGCTTCCCTGTCCATCACCAACTTCCAGAGCTTACTCAAACTCATGTCCATAAAGTCTGTGATGCCCTGCAAAACCATTCCATCCTCTGTCCCCTTATCCTCCTGCCTTCAATCTTTCCAAGCGTTAGTATCTTTTCCAATGAGTCAGTTCTTTGCATCAGGTGGCCAAAGTATTGTAGTTTCGGCTTCAGCATCAGTCCTACCAATGAATATTCAGGACTGTTTTCCTTTAGGATGGACTGGTTGGATCTCCTTGCAGTCCAAGGGACTCTCAAGAGTCTTCTCTAACAATGCAGTTCAAAATAATCAATTCTTTGGTGCTCAGCTTTCTTTATGGTCCAACTCTCACATCCATACATGACTACTGGAAAAACCATAGCTTTGAGTAGACAGACCTTTGTTAGCAAATGCTGTTTAGGTTGGTCATAACTTTTCTTTCAGGGAGCAAGCATCTTTCAATTTCATGGCTATAGTTACCATCTTCAGTGATTTTGGAGCCCATTAATTAAACAAACACTGAATCAATGGGCCTAACTGCTGGTTTGATAAATACTGCAAGGACAATGGGGCAATGGAATTCCAAATATCTTATATCCACAAATGAAGATAACCATGGATATTCATGAGCTGGGCAGTCTGTTAATGAGCGGGCAAGAACCCGCTTGCCTACATGGGAGACATAAAAGACACCAGTTTGATTTCTGGGTTGGAAAGACTCCCTGAAGGAGGGCATGGCAATCCATTCCAATAATCTTTTGGCTCTTCTAGAGCCAAACTGGACCCCATGTGACCCAGCAGGGCACTGTCCTCTGTCTCTGTCCTCGAGAAACAGAAGATAGAAGCCGTAAAGGTCATGTGCAGAATCATACTGGACTGTGTTGACTGGATGTGTCAGAGCCAGAGTAAGAAATCTATATAAACTCAAGTTTTCCTAGCGAATCTGGGAATAATCCTAGAATAATAAGTTTATAACTTGGTTTATTGAACTGGTTGACTTTCTGTTTCTTGAGTATAGCTGTCTATAATAGCTTTTTAAAGTTATGCTTAATTGTAGGAGCAACCCCACGTCCAAGGAGCGGCAGCTGTGTGGGCGCAAGAGAGCCGAGAGGAGCTACTCCACGTTCAAGGACAGGAGGGGCGGCCATGAGGAGATACCCCTAGTCCAAGGTAAGGAACAGTGGCTGCACTTTGCTGGAGCAGCCGTGAAGAGATACCCCACGTCCAAGGTAAGAGAAACCCAAGTAAGATGGTAGGTGTTGTGAGAGGGTATCAGAGGGCAGACACACTGAAACAATAATCACAGAAAACTAGTCAATCTAATCACACTAGGACCACAGCCTTGTCTAACTCAATGAAACTAAGCCATGCCGTGTGGGGCCACCCAAGATGGATGGGTCATGTTGGAGAGGTCTGACAGAATGTGGTCCACTGGAGAAGAGAATGGCAAACCACTTCAGTATTCTTGCCTTGAGAACCCCATGAATAGTATGAAAAGGCAAAAAGATAGGACACTGAAAGAGGAACTCCCCAGGTCGGTAAGTGCCCAATATGCTACTGGAGATCAGTGGAGAAATAACTCCAGAAAGAATGAAGAGATGGAGCCAAAGCAAAATCAATACCCAGCTGTGGATGTGACTGGTAGTAGAAGCAAGGTCCAATGCTGTAAAGGGCAATATTGCATAGGAACCTGGAATGTCAGATCCATGAATCGAGGCAAATTGGAAGTCATCAAACAAGAGATGGCAGGAGTGAATGTCAACATTCTAGGAATCAGTGAACTAAAATGGACTGGAATGGGTGAATTTAACTCAGATGAAAATTATATCTACTACTGTGGGCAGGAATCCCTTAGAAGAAATGGAGTAGCCATCGTGGTCAACAAAAGAGTCCAAAATGCTATACTTGGATGCAATATCAAAAATGACAGAATGATCTCTGCTCATTTCCAAGGCAAACCATTCAATATCATGGTAATCCAAGCCTATGCCCGAACCAATAACGCTGAAGAAGCTGAAGTTGAACGATTCTATGAAGACCTACAAGACCTTTTAGAACTAACACCCCAAAAAGATATCCTTGGAATGGCAACCCACTCCAGTACCCCTGCCTGGAAAATCCTGTGGATGGAGGAGCCTGATAGGCTATAGTCCATGGGGTCGCAAAGAGTCGGACACGACTGAGTGACTTCACTTCACTTCACTTCACTTTCATTATAGGGGACTGAAATGCAAAAGTAGGAAGTCAAGAAACACCTGGAGTAACAGGCAAATTTGGCCTTGGAATACGGAATGAAGCAGGGCAAAATCTAATAGAGTTTTGTCAAGAGAAAGCACTGGTCATAGCAAACACCCTCTTCCAACAATACAAGAGAAGACTCTACACATGGACATCACCAGATGGTCAACACCGAAAGCAGACTGATTATATTCTTTGCAGCCAAAGATGGAGAAGCTCTATACAGTAGCAAAAACAACACCGGGAGCTGACTGTGGCTCAGATCATGAACTCCTTATTGCCAAATTCAGACTTAAATTGAAGAAAGTAAGGGAAACCACTAGACCATTCAGGTATGACCAATATCAAATCCCTTATAATTATACAGTGGAAGTGAGAAATAGATTTAAAGGGCTAGATCTGATAGAGTGCCTGATGAACTATGGACGGAGGTTCATAACATTGTACAAGAGACAGGGATCAAGACCATCCCCATGGAAAAGAAATGCAAAAAAGCAAAATGGCTGTCTGAGGAGGCCTTACAAATAGCTGTGAATAGAAGAGAACCAGAAAGCAAAGGAGAAAAGGAAAGATATTCCCATTTGAATGCAGAGTACCAAAGAATAGCAGGAGAGTTAAGAAAGCCGTCCTCAGCGATCAATGCAAAAAAATAGAAGAAAACAACAGCATGGGAAAGACTAGAGATCTCTTCAAGAAAACTAGAGATATCAAGGGAACATTTCATGCAAAGATGGGTTCGATAAAGGATAGGAATGGTATTGACCTAACAGAAGCAGAAGATATTAAGAAAAGGTGGTAAGAATACACAGAAAAACTGTACAAAAAAGATCTTCACGACCAAGATAATCACAATGGTGTGATCACTCACCTAGATCCAGACATCCTGGAATGTGAAGTCAAGTGGGCCTTAGGAAGCATCACTACAAACAAAGCTAGTGGAGGTGATGGGATACCAGTAGAGCGATTTCAAATCCTGAAAGTTGGTGCTGTGAAAGTGCTGCACTCAATATGCCAGCAAGTTTGGAAAACTCAGCAGTGGCCACAGAACTGGCAAAGGTCAGTTTTCATTCCAATCTCAATGAAAGGCAATGCCAAAGAATGCTCAAACTACCGCACAATTGCACTCATCTCACACACTAGTAAAGTAATGCTCAAAATTCTCCAAGCCAGGCTTCAGCAATACACGAATGGTGAAATTCCAGATGTTCAAGCTGGTTTTAAAAAAGGCAGAGGAACCAGAGATCAAATTGCCAACACCTGCTGGATCATCGAAAAAGCAAGAGAGTTCCAGAAAAACTTCTATTTCTGCTTTATTGACTATGCCAAAGCCATTGACTGTGTGGATCACAATAAACTGTGGAAACTTCTGAAAGAGATGGGAATACCAGACTACCTGACCTGCCTTATGAGAAACCTTTATATAGGTCAGGAAGCAGCAATTAGAACTGGACATGGAACAACAGACTGGTTCCAAATAGGAAAAGGAGTACGTCAAGGCTGTATATTGTCACCCTGCTTATTTAATTTATATGCAGAGTACATCATAAGAAACACAAGGTGGAATCAAGATTGCTGGGAGGAATGTCAATAACCTCAGATATGCAGATGACACCACCCTTATGGCAGAACGTGAAGAGGAACTAAAAAGCCTCTTGATGAAAGTGAAAGAGGAGAGTGAAAAAGTTGGCTTAAAGCTCAACATTCAGAAAACGAAGATCATGGCATCTGGTCCCATCACTCCATGGGAAATAGATGGGGAAACAGTGGAAACAGTGTCAGACTTTATTTTTTGGGGGTCCAAAATCACTGCAGATGGTGACTGCAGCCATGAAATTAAAAGACACTTACTCCTTCGAAGAAATCTTTTGTCCAACCTAGATAGCATTTTGAAAAGCCGAGACATTACTTTGCCAACAAAGGTCGGTCTAGTTAAGGCTATGTTTTTTCCAGTAGTCATGTATGGATGTGAGAGTTGGACTGTGAAGAAAGCTAGTGCCAAAGAATTGATGCTTTTGAACTGTGATGTTGGAGAAGACTCTTGAGAGTCCCTTGGACTGCAAAGAGGTCTAACCAGTCCATTCTGAAGGAGATCAGTCCTGGGTGTTCTTTGGAAGGACTGATGCTAACGCTGAAACTCCAGTACTTTGGCCACCTCATGAGAAGTGTTGACTCATTGGAAAAGACTCTGATGCTGGGAGGGATTAGGGGCAGGAGTAGAAGGGGATGACAGAGGATGAGGTGGATGGATGGCATCACTGACTCGATGTACATGAGTTTGAGTGAACTCTGGGAGCTGGTGATGGACAGGGAGGGCTGGGTTGGTGTGATTCACGAGGTCGCAAAGAGTTGGAAATGACTGAGTGACTGAACTGAACTGAACTGAATGCTTAATTGTATAGGTATTTTGTGATATATTTAGCCAGTTTTCAAATTTGGATACTTAGTTGTTTCTAGGGAGTCTTTTCCCCCTGTATTTTATAAATTTTAGATAGATTTATCTTTGTATGTTTATCTTACAGTTTTGTTGTTTAATTCTTAGTGGTGAAGCACTGGGTTACAGAATGTATTGTTGTAGCATTATTTTAACTTTTGCTGAAGTTTAATCAACCAGTAGGAAATCCATGTCAAGGTCAGTTTTGAGAAAAAAACAAAGCCATATTCCTGAATAAAAGGTAACCGTGCAAAAAGAAATCAATGAAATTTTTTCAGTTAAGGTGAGTGACTGGAAGTTCAGGGTGGTTTATTGAATTTCAGAGTAGTTGCCTAGCTACAAGGAGATGTAAATATACTTTGGGTTAGGAATAACATTGGAAAAGACCTAGGAACATTATCTCCTTTTTCTTTCTGAAGAAAAAAAATTTTTTTTCTTATAGTGAATAAATCTTATGGCCATTGTATCATAGAATCCTAAAGTATGTACATGCAAACCTAAGGCATAACTGTTGACATCAAAAGGGGATAAACACATATAGCAGGAGAAAGGAGGAAACACCAATTGTATATTTAGATCTCAAAGATGCAACACAGGGAAGGAAGAACAGGAGAAAAATAGTAGAAGGCAACAAGACAAAGGAAATATAGAAGATAGATAATCTACCATGGTGCACAAAAGTTTAGAAAGTATAGGGTTAAAATGAATGTGGATAGTAAAGAAGATTGTAAATATCCAACATAATTTGTTAAATTGGTTAAAAATATTGAAATAATTGATCAAATTTGAATATGGACTATATATTATATAATAGCATTTTATTGACATTAAATTTCTTGATCTTGATTATTAGGTTATAATGTATGAAAAAGTGTCCTTGTACTTAGAAAATGAATGCTGAGTAGGGCAAAGGCGATGATGTTTGCAACATACTTTGTGATGGCTTAGAAACATAAGTGCACACACACATAATGAACAGTATGATAAATTTTTAAATGTGACCAATGTTGACAATTAGTAAATGTGAGTGAAGGAAATAAAGGAGTTCCAATAATTTTTATGAAAATTTAAAGTTATTTCCAAATAAAAAGTTGAAAGAGAAAATAAGAATACTCTCTATTCCCTAAAGTTATTAAAGCATGGCTTTAGTTGTTCAAGGATGAATTTATAACCCCAAATGGACCAATCATAACTTTTTAATAGCTCTACTATTCCAGTTCAACATCAAAATCTGTCTTTGAGGGTCATGTACCTGGAAGATGGAAGTTTAGAATTTCTTATGTAGTCATATGCAACATTTAATTGGCCAATTCCTCTGCCCATGTGATTTTAATGGGGCTGTTATCGAGTTAAATATTTCAACCATTTCCAGCCGTCAATGTTTAATAGAGAGATTAACATGAGACTGAATCCAGGTTAGTCAGAATACTCCCCACATTTTTTATCAAGTACCACTGAACCTGCAGTAACAGGCAAATTTCGGCTGGAGTACAGAATGAAGCAGGGCAAAGGCTAATAGAGTTTTGCCAAGAGAATGACTTGGTCACAGCAAACACCCTCTTCCAACAACACAAGAAAAGACTCTACACATGGACATCACCAGATGGTCAACACAAAAATCAGATTGATTATATTCTTTGCAGCCAAAGATGGAGAAACTCTATACAGTCAGCAAAAACAAGACCAAGATCTGATTGTGGCTCAGATTATGAATTCCTTATTGCCAATTTCAGACTTCAATTGAAGAAAGTAGGGAAAACCACTAGACCATTCAGGTATGACCTAAATGAAATCCCTTATGATTATACAGTGGAAATGAGAAATAGATTTAAGAGACCAGATCTGATAGACAGGGTGCCTGATGAACTATGGATGGAGATTCATGATATTGTACAGGAGACAGGGATCAAGACCATTCCCAAGAAAAAGAAATGCGAAAAAGCAAAATGGCTGTCTGAGGAGGCCTTACAAATAGCTGTGAGCGGAAGAGAAGCAAAAATCAAAGGAGAAAAGGAAAGATATATCCCTTTGAACGTAGAGTTCCAAAGAATAGCGAGGAGAGATAAGAAAATCTTCCTCAGTGATCAATGCAAAGAAATAGAGGAAAACAATAGAATGGGAAAGACTAGAGATCTCTTCAAGAAAATAACTATGAAGGGAATATTTCATGCAAAGATGGGCTCAATAAAGAACAGAAATGGTATGGACTTAACAAAAACAGAAGATATTAAGAAGAGGTGGCAAGAATACACAGAAGAACTATTAAAAAAGAGCTTCATGACCCAGATAACCACGATGGTGTAACCACCAACCTAGAGCCAGACATCCGAAATGTGAAGTCAAGTGGGCCTTAGGAAGCATCACTATGAACAAAGCTAGTGGAGGTGATGGAATTTCAGTTGAGCTGTTTCAAATTCTAAAAGATGATGATGTGAAAGTGCTGCACTCAATAGGTCAGCACATTTGGAAAACTCAGCAGTGGCCATAGGACTGGAAAATGTACATTTTCCTTCCAATCGCAAAGAAGTGAAGTCGCTCAGTTGTGTCGGACTCTTTGTGACCTCAGGGACTGTAGCCCATCAGGCATCCATGGGATTCTCCAGGCAAGAGTACTTGAGTGGGTTGCCATTCCTCCAGGGGATCTTCCCAACCCAGGGACTGACCCAGATCTCCCGCATTGTAGGCAGACGCTTTACCGTCTGAGCCACCAGGGAAGTCCTGGAAAGAATGCTCAAACTACCACACAATAGCACTCATCTCACAAGCTAGTACAACTGAAGTAACAGCAGCAGCAGCAACAGCAGCAGCAGCAGCAGCAGCAGCAGCAGCAGCAGCAGCACAAGCTAGTAATGCTCAAAATTCTCCAAAGCATGCTTCAACAATATGTGAACCATGAACTTCCAGATGTTCAAGCTGGTTTTAGAAAAGGCAAGGGAAACAGAGATCAAATTGTTAACATCCACTGGATTCTCGAAAAAGCAAGAGAGTTCCAGAAAAACATCTATTTCTGCTTTATTGACCTTGCCAAAGCCTTTGATCGCATGGGTCACAATAAACTGTGGAAAATTCGTCAAGAGATTTGCATACCAGACCACCTGACCTGCCTCTTGAGAAACCTTTATGCAGGTCAGGAAGCAACAGTTAGAACTGGACATGGAACAACAGACTGGTTCCAAATAGGAAAAACAGTACATCAAGGCTGTTTGTTGTCACCCTGCTTATTTAACTGATATGCACAGTACATCATGAAAATGCTGGGTTGGATGAATTGCAAGCTGGATTCAAGATTGCTGGGAGAAATATCAATTACCTCAGATATGCAGATGACACCACCCCTAAGACAGAAAGCAAAGAAGAACTAAAGAGCCTCTTGATGAAATTGAAAGAGGAGAGTGAAAAAGTTGGCTTAAAGCTCAACATTCAGAAAACGAAGATCATGGCATCTGGTCCCATCACTTCATGGGAAATAGATGGGGAAACAGTGGAAACAGTGTCAGACTTTATTTTGGGGGGCTCCCAAAAATCACTGCAGATTGTGACTGCAGCCATGAAATTAAAAGACGCTTACTCCTTGGAAGGAAAGTTATGACCAACCTAGATAGCATATTCAAAAGCAGAGACATTACTTTGCCAATAAAGGTCCATCTAGGCAAGGCTATGGTTTTTCCAGTGGTCATGTATGGATGTGAGAGTTGGACTGTGAAGAAGGCTGAGCACTGAAGAATAGATGCTTTTGAACTGTGGTGTTGGAGAAGACTCTTGAGAGTCCCTTGGACTGCAAGGAGATCCAACCAGTCTATCCTAAAGGAGATGAGTCCTGGGTGTTCATTGGAAGGACTGATGTTGAAGCTGAAACTCCAATACTTTGGTCACCTGATGTGAAGAGCTGACTCATTTGAAAAGATCGTGATGCCTAGAAAGAGTACAGGAGGGAAGAGAAGGGGATAACAGAGGATGAGATGGTTGGATGGCATCACTGACCCAATGGACATGAGTTTGAGTGAACTCTGGGAGTTGGAGATGTATGGGGAGGCCTGGCATGCTGCAGTCCATGGGGTCGCAATGACTATATCTTGCGTTAGGAATTTTCAGTTCAGTTCAGTCGCTCAGTCTTGTCCAACTCTTTGCGACCCCATGAATCACAGCACGTCAGGGCTCCCTGTCCATTACCAACTCACGAAGTTACTCAAACTTATGTCCATTGAGTTGGTGATGGACATCTCATCCTCTGTCGTCCCCTTCTCCTCCTTCCCCCAATCCATCCCAGCATCAGGGTCTTTTCCACTGAGTCAACTCTTCGTAAGAGGTGGCCAAAGTATTGGAGTTTCAGCTTTAGCATCAGTCCTTGCAATGAATACCCAGGACTGATTTCCTGAATAATATAAATTTAGAATTGCTTGGGTCACTGTTACTGGGTCTGAAAAAGATTATTTACATCAGGAAATAATGGGATCAAACATGTAAAATTAAGCAGAACTGAGCTAGGAAAAAAATGCAAAACATCCATAATGTATTTTCGGCCCTTGGTCAATGATGCTTCCTGATGGTCCAAGCATAGACTTCCTAGTTATAATAAATTATAGTAAATCAATAGATTCCCTTTACCTTTAGCTTGTGCAGTGCTGTGTAGTTCAGTTCAGTGCAGTTCAGTTCAGTCGCTCAGTCATGTCTGACTCTTTGCAATCCCATGAATGCCAGCACGCCAGGCCTCCCTGTCCATCACCAACTCCCAGAGTTCACTCAGACTCACGTCCATTGAGTCGGTGATGCCATCCAGCCATCTCATCCTCTGTCGTCCCCTTCTCCTCCTGCCCCCAATCCCTCCCAGCATCAGAGTCTTTTCCAATGAGTCAACACTTCGCATGAGGTGGCCAAAGTACTGGAGTTTCAGCTTCAGCATCATTCCTTCCAAAGAAATCCCAGGGCTGATCTCCTTCAGAATGGACTGGTTGGATCTCCTTGCAGTCCAAGGGACTCTCAAGAGTCTTCTCGAACACCACAGTTCAAAAGCATCAATTCTTCGGCGCTCAGCTTTCTTTATGGTCCAACTCTCACATCCATACATGACCACAGGAAAAACCATAGCCTTGACTAGACCGATCTTTGTTGGCAAAGTAATGTCTTTGCTTTTGAATATGCTATCTGGGTTGGTCATAACTTTTCTTCCAAGGAGTAAGCGTCTTTTAATTTCATGGCTGCAGTCACCATCTGCAGTGATTTTGGAGCCCAAAAAAATTAAGTCTGACACTGTTTCCACTGTTTCCCCATTTATTTGCTCAGTCATGTCTAACTTTTTGTGAGCACATAGACTGTAGCCCACCTGGCTCCTCTGTCCATGGGGATTCTCCAGGCAAAAATACAGGAATGGGTTGCCATGCCCTCCTTCAAGGGATCTTCCTGACCCAGGGATTGGACCCAGGTCTCCTGTATTGCAGGCAGATTCTTTATCAGTTGAACACCCAGGGAAGATGCCTTTAGCTTAAATTAGTTTATATTATGTGGCCACTGGTTTGGATGTTTGTCAATTATGTCAAATTGATTAGTTATGCTTTTCAAGTTTGATCCTTCCTGATTTATCGGCTTGCCCCATCAGTCACTGAGAGAGGTTTTAAAACTTTTTTTTAATATAATTGTGAAATTGACTATTTTTCTTCTTGTAGAACTGTGAAATGTTTCACTGTTTATTTTGACGTTGTGTTATTATGTGTATAAGTATTTAGAATTATTCTAGTTTTGCAGTGGTTTCACCCCTTTATCATTGTGAAATGTATGTTTGATCTTTAATAGTGCATCTTTACTTAGAGTCCACTTTATTTAATATAAGTATAGTTTCAAAACTTCCTTTTATATTGCTCATTAATTCTTTTATTTTTAACTTTTCTGAAATCAATATTGAAATTATATCTCTTGTTTGAATTTAGTTGTTTTAAAGTATTAAAATTTTCATCCCTTATTTGTAATTTTAGTTTATTTACATTTAATGATTTTATTTATATATTGGTGTTTAAATTTGCTATCTTGTTATTTGTTTGCTATTTCTTCTATTCTCCAATGTACATAGTTTTCTCTTTCTAAGTCTTCCTTTTATTTAATTATTAAATTCCTTACACATTAGTTTGTTAGTTACACATTCTTGTACTATTCTTGCTGTTATAACATTCCTTGACATATCAACATTTGTGCTAGAGATCACAACACACTTTTTTAACTTAAAAAAGTCAAATATAACTTGATATCTTTACTATTGCAGTCAATACAATGACCTTAACAAAATGGTGGGGTAGGCGGAGGCTTAAGAGGGAGGGGATGTATGTATACTTATGGCTGATTTACGTTGTTGAATAGGAGAAACCAATAGGTTTGCCTATGGGTTTCCAAATGCATTGCTCTTTCAAATACCTTTTTGTTATTTTTATGCTTCCCTCTTTTGTCAGTTTCATCTGCTGAAAATCTCCCTTTAGAATTTATTGAGAAAAACCTGTGGATAATGAGAGTGTCTGATCAGAGGTGAAATAGCCTTTCCCTGGAGACGCAGATCAGGATAACTACCACTGTTAAACTCATTTCAGTTGAAAAGTTGGCAGTAGTATGAAGGGGGCTGTTAGAGCAAACAATCTCATAGACCTCTCCTGGTTTTTGACTCTTAGAATTTTGGCCTCAGTTCCTGACACTAACTGTACAACTTCTGGATATTTCCTTATTTGGGGTACATAGACTGAGAACCATGTTGTTTTCTGTGGGCAATCTACCTGACTTCTTTATGGGCAAAACAGCCCTACAAGGACAAGATAAATCAGATATTAATCTGGTTAAACTCAAACTCATGAGACTGGAAGTTTTACTTAATGATACTTACTAGCTGATCAAATGAACAAAAGTTACCATCTAAATGATGTGTACTTCCCAGTTCAGTTCAGTTCAGTTCAGTCACTCAGTCGTGTCCAACTCCCTGTGACCCCATGAATCGCAGAACACCAGGACTCCCTATCCATCACCATCTCCCAGAGTTCACTCAAACCCACGTCCTTTGAGTCGGTGATGCCATCCAGCCATCTCATCCTCTGTCGTCCCCTTCTCCTCCTGCCCCCAATCCCTCCCAGCATCAGAGTCTTTTCCAATGAGTCAACTCTTGGCATGAGGTGGCCAAGGTACGGAGGTTTCAGCTTTAGCATCAGCCCTTCCAATGAACACCCAGGACTGATCTCCTTCAGAATGGACTGGTTGGATCTCCTTGCAGTCCAAGGGACTCTCAAGAGTCTTCTTCAACACCACAGTTCAAAAGCATCAATTCTTCAGCACTCAGCCTTCTTCACAGTCCAACTCTCGCATCCATACATGACCACTGGAAAAACCATAGCCTTGAGTAGACGGACCTTTGTTGGCAAAGTAATGTCTCTGCTTTTGAATATGCTGTCTAGGTTGGTCATAACTTTCCTTCCAAGGAGTAAGCGTCTTTTAATTTCATAGCTGCAGTCACCATCTGCAGTGATTTGGGAGCCCCAGAAAATAAAGTCTGACACTGTTTCCACTGTTTCCCCATCTATTTCCCATGAAGTGATGGGACCAGATGCCATGATCTTCGTTTTCTGAATGTTGAGCTTTAAGCCAACTTTTTCACTCTCCTCTTTCACTTTCATCAAGAGGCTTTTTAGCTCCTCTTCACTTTCTGCCATAAGGGTGGTGTCATTTGCACATCTTAGGTTATTGATATTTCTCCCAGCAATCTTGATTCCAGCTTGTGCTTCCTCCAGCCCAGCGTTTCTCATGATGTACTCTGCCTATAAGTTAAATAGGCTGGGTGACATACAGCCTTGATGTACTCCTTTTCCTATTTGAAACCAGTCTGTTGTTCCATGTCCAGTTCTAACTGTTGCTTCCTGACCTGCATAAAGGTTTCTCAAGAGGCGGGTCAGGTGGTCTGGTATTCCCATCTCTTTCAGAATTTTCCAGTTTATTGTGAGCCACACAGTCAAAGGCTTTGGCATAGTCAATAAAGCAGAAATAGATGTTTTTCTGGAACTCTCTTGCTTTTTCTATGATCCAGCGATGCTGGCAATTTGACCTCTGGTTCCTCTGCCTTTTCTAAAACCAGCTCATGGTTCACGTATTGCTAAAGCCTGGCTTGGAGAATTTTGAGCATTACTTTACTAGCGTGTGAGATGAGTGCAATTGTGAGGTAGTTTGAGCATTCTTTGGCATTGCCTTTCTTTGGGATTGGAATGAAAACTGACCTTTTCCAGTCTTGTGGCCACTGCTGAGTTTTCCAAATGTGCTGGCATATTGAGTGCAGCACTTCGACAGCATCATCTTTCAGGATTTGAAATAGCTCTACTGGAATTCCATCACCTCCACTAGTTTTGTTCGTAGTGATACTTTCTAAGGCCCACTTGACTTCACACTCCAGGATGTCTGGCTCTAGGTGAGTGATCATACCATTGTGATTATCTTGGTGTACTTCCCAATACCTTGTAAATTACAAAATATTTTTTGTTTTATGCTCATTAATATAATCAATTTTCCATGAATATACTGAACTATGTATGTTGCTAATGTATAAAATCAAGACTGTTTAATATTTTTGACATTGAGTTTCAAATTTGTTAATGTATACATGTTCTAGCTAGGCATGAAAAGTTACTGATGATCGTTCAATGGGTTTTGTATGAGCTATTCAAATACAACATTCCTTTGAGTAAAAAAGGAATTCATGTTCTCAAGATAAAGTTCTTTGTTATAGAGTGCATCTTTTACTCATCAGAACAGCATGAATTGAGTTTTATTTTGAATTTTGTGCCTGGTTTAAAGATTATCAGCACACAAGTAAAGCTTTATGAAAATACATGGAGGTTGTAAGTGCCATGAAAATACCTTTTTTTTTCTAGTTTTGAAATATATATCTGTAAATGACAGATCTTTATTGATTTTTTGGTAGACAAATGCACAAAAACTACCAAGACTTCACCCAAATTTCCACTCATATGTCTCCTATATTTAACAGAAAAATCACAAATATGATATACTTTTCAACCAGAGCTCTTAACAGTTGATGGTGTCATAGCTTCCATGTGTCTCTCCATTCTGATTCTTCCAACTAGTCTCATAAGTAGGTCCCTTATCAACTCTGGCTCTCTTCCCCCAGACTTTGAACTGGAAATGGGTAAAATGATACTTGAGAAAGGATTATACTCGACAGAAAAAAAACCCACAAAACTGTCCTTTAACAAGTTGATCTGCTGAAGGGAAACCAAATGCAACTTGGAGCAAAATACATCTTTACCTCTCTCAGTCCATCAGGGAGAGGAGAAACAGCTATTCTTTACACCTTTACCTAATCAAAAGCTTCAATCCATTCCCAGGCTTTACTGCCCAACCTTGTGCTATCCTATATTGATTGTGCCTGACGGCACCTCCTTGTGGAGAACAATTGATTTTTTTTTTTTTTTTTTTTTTGCTAGCGAAGCGATTTTAATAGTCTTGCTACAGGCTGTCATGTTTCAAGGCCCCAGAAGCAAAACACACCTGTTACTAGAACTTAGTGATCAATCGCTCAACCCACGAAAAATGTGCCTGTCTGCTGAGCTCAAACACCTACACGGCGATTACTCAGAAGGTGACTTTAACTTGTTTTGATAAATATGCATCCTGGGAGTCTCAGGGAGGGTATCTTAAGCAGTTTTACCCCAAAGCGTGAAGTTAGGCGTTTTGTGAAACTGCCATTGAGAGAGGGGAGTTGCAGGATTCGATTTTTGCTGTTTAACGCTACGTTAGCAGCTTCACGCCAAATTTCCTTGCCAAATCAACTAGTCCAAAGTAAAGGTCACTGCTTTGAAGAGTGAGTGATGATAATAGCTCTATTTGTATTTTGCCCTTGATATTTGAAAACAGCTCTTCTGACTGATTGTGTGGGGGCACTGAAAAGTCAAAGGTAGGCTCTGGAGCTTATTTCTGTACAATTGCTGTCTGTTCTCCTTGACCAGTAGTGACCACTGTTTCCTCAAAGTCCTATAAAGTATTCTTTTTTATTTTTTTAACCTCTTCCTTAATCTGGCTCACAAAGTTTTTCTAAGTGCGAATGGAGGCCCCTCTGTGATCTATAGTCAGGCTAAGTTTTTTCTAAATTGGAGGATAATTGCTTTACAATGTGGTATTGGTTTCTGCATACAATAACAAGACCCAGCCTCACATATACATATGTCCCCTCCCTCTTGAACCTCCCTCCTCTCCCCCATCTATCCCCCACAACCCCACCCCTCTATACTGTCACAAAGCACTGTATTGAGCTCCTTGTAGTCATGATAAATTCTTTGAAAACTTCTTGCAAGTCTTGCAGAATCATTTCAACACTTTAAGCTTGTAGCCTTCCTATATAATAGTATTATTAGCTACCATTGTTTAGAAAGCTGCCTGTAGTATCTGAATCAGTTTTCAGTCAAATTCTTCAAGGGATGGATTACAGGTTATGCTTCATAAATGAGGACATTTGAGATAAATTTGTGAAAGATTAAAAAATATCATAAGGTTACCTATAATTCTTACTTAAGTGACAGAAGTGGTATTGAGCCTAGTCCAACCTCTTAACCAGAGTATTATGCTGTCTCTCAGCACGATGGTGGAAATGTGACTGGGAGATGAAGAGCTCTTGCCAGGTTTCCAACCACAGGAAAACCCTTGCCTCCCTTAAGGGGGAGAAACAGACTATTCAGTTCAGCAAATATTTGGGAGAGGTCTACTCCATGTTGCAGAGCATGGTAGACTAAAATAGCAAACTAAGAAAACTATAATCCCTGATTTCCAGAAACTTGTCATGAAGTGGGGAGAGGGCTCAGAAGAATATAACACTTCCTGATCCTAGAGTCAAGGGAATCTTTAATAAAAGATACTGCTTTCGTACAGCCTGGAAACACAAATGGAGCTTCCCTGATGGCTCAGCAGGTAAAGAATCCGCCTGCAATGCAGGAGACACAAGAAACTCAGGTTCAATCACTGGATCGAGAAGAGCCCCTGAAGGGAATGACAACCCACTCCAGTATTCTTGCCTGGGAAATCCATGGACAGAGGAACCTGAGCTACAGTCCATGGAGTCACAGAGTCTGACACAACTGAGCAACTAAGCATATACACTTGGAAATGCAAATGGGGTTTTTAGGAGTGTAATTTCCCACCCTGCTCCTTTCATATCTTGAAGTTCTAACTCCCAGTACTGCACAACCTGATGTTATTTGGAAACAAGGTTTTTGCAGATGTAGCCAAGTTAAGATGAAGTCATTAGGGTGGGTCCTAATGTGAAACGTGGCCTTTTAAAAAGGGAACATTTGGACACAGAACCGAAGGGAGAATGTCATGTGGAGACTGGATTTACGTTGCCAAGGAAGGCTGAAGATTGTCAGCAAACCACCAGAACCTACGAGAGACTCAAAGATTCTCCCTCCCAGCCCTCAAAAATGAACCAGCTCTTTCAGATAGACTCCTAGAAATTTGCTGAGCTTGATTTTGTACTCTTAGCCTCCAGAACTGTGGGCCAACACCTTTCCATGACTTAGGCCCCCCAGTCTTACGGCACTTTGTTATAGCCACCCTGACAAACTGATACAAGGGTATGTATGGACCAGAATAATGGTAGAGGGAAACAGAGAGCTGTTATGTTATTTTGGTAGTAGACAAAGGTGAAAAATAGCAAAATTTGAGAGTGTCCAGAGACACAAATTCTGTAAGTAAATGTGTTGCAATCACAGCTGTTTAAGGGAAATAAATACAGCAAATGGAAAAATGTCAGAGATTTAAAGGAAAAGAAAATGAGAAGTTTAGGAACCAAGTGAAATTACAGAAACATCAGTAAAAGGTAGCTTAGAAATAAAAGGGAAAGAGGAGATGGGCTGGAACAGGTGTAGAACAAGAGGAGTGTGAATGCAAACACGCAGCGTCTAGGCGATGAACAGGTGCAGCAAAAGAGGTGCAAAGATTAATGATTTATTATGGAAAATTCTCATCAAGAGGCTGTTTCTAGCTCTGTTACCAAAGGGGACTATTCTCACCAAGTGAAACTAATCAGTGCTGATTACGCCCGTCTAACACTTTTACGGGGGTTCAGGGGAGAGGAAGAGAAAGAGGTGACATTGTCTTAAATGCTATTTTAATACAAATGCTGTTGTTATATGTGTGTTTTCATGACTGAACAAATCACTTGCCACAGCAGTTAAAAGGAGGCAAGGGTCAGCAAACTGTGTCCTGTAGACCAAATCTGGCTGATTTCTGTTTTTTGGATATAAGCATTTATTCAGATATAGCCATGGTCATTGTATATGTATTGTCTTTGGCTGCTTTTTCACTACAATGGGAAAATTAAGTAGTTTCAACAGAGACCATTAAGCTCCCAAAGCCGAATGTATTTGCTATCTAACCTTTTATGAAAAAGATCTCTGATCTCTGCACTAAAAGGGTTTTTAACATGCATTTTTGCCTACATATTTTTTTATTTGAAATATAGTTGATTTACAAGGTTGTATTAATTTTGCTGTAACAACCAAGTGATTCAGATATATATATATATGTGTGTGTGTGTATGTTCTTTTCTTCATATTCTTTTCTATTATGGTTTATCACAGAATATTGACTGTTTCCCTGTGCTATGCAGTAGGACTTATTGTTTATACATTCTGTACATAAGAGTTCGCAAATCCTAAACTCCCACTCTAGCTCTATCACTTCCCTCTAGCCTTGTCTGTTCTCTGTCTATGAGTCTGTTTCATTAAAGCTCATTTGTGTCCCTGGACTTAGTGGACTTCCCTGGTGGCTCAGACGGTAAAGCGTCTGTCTACCATGCGGGAGACCCGGGTTCGATCCCTGGGTCGGGAAGATCCCCTGGAGAAGGAAATGGCCATCCACTCCAGTACTATTGCCTGGAAAATTCTATGGACAGAGGAGCCTGGTAGACTACAGTCCATGGGGTCGTGAAGAGTCGGACACGACTGAGCAACTTCACTTCAGATCCCACATTTAAGTGCTATTGCATGGTGTTTGTCTTTTTCTGACTGACTTCACTTAGTGTGATAATCTCTAGTTCCATTCATGTTGCTGAAAATGGCCTTATTTCATTCTTTTTATGACTGAGAAATATTATATTGTGTATATGTACCACATCTTCTTTGCCAGTTCATCTGTCGATGGACATTTAAGTTGTTACCATGTCTTGGCTATTGTGAATTGTGGTGCTCTGGGGAATATAAGGGTGCATGTATCTTTTTGAACTAGAGTTTTTTCCAGATTATATGCCCAGGAGTGGCATTACTGGATCACATTGCAACTCTATTTTCAGCTTTTTGAGAAATCTCCACATTTAACATGCATTTTAGAGAATTCTCAGCTCTGGAAATTTGATTACTTGGGTTGAAATTCATTTTCTCCTGCCTACTAATTCTGTAGTCTTGAACTAGACATTGCCACTGCTCAACTCTCAGTTTTACTTCTGTGTAAAACGGGTATAATAATAACCCTTCTCTACTAGGGTGATTGCTAGGACCAATTAAGTATATTCAGCATTGCAAACACCACTGCTTCTGACTTTGACTCCATCTATGCTCTTGTATTTCTTCCCTATTAATGTCTTTCAGGGACAATTTCAGTTTCTATCACTCTTGTTGACCCTTTCCTACATAACATTTGTGACTACTAGTTGTTACAAAGGTCCTCAAAGTTTCACAGCTATTTGTAGCAGTTTAGAATAGAATGCCACCATTTTGCTTTAGAATTTTTTAGAGGCATACCAAAATAATACGTGCTGTGCTCCAAACTTATAAAGTTTCCAGTAAAATTGTCCTTTAGTTTTGATCTCGGAGTCCTGTCTTTCTTTTAACATGAGAGAAATCCATGCTGATAGGCCAATAACAGCCTGGCATGAGAATCACTTTTCCGTTCTGTAAAGAAACATCTTGTAGGGAATCCAATTGGTCCTTGAAAACTCGTTTCCCTTGGAGTGAATGAGTTCATGCCCTGAAGGCTTCCCTGTTCCCCATAAAAACAGTCCTCTTCCTAGTTCCTCTTCATCCTTTTATAGACATTACCAGAATATCTGAACTTCAACAGATGACACAGTTTAGGCTAAAGTTGGTGATTACTTTTTCCTTCCTTACTATTTTACCCTCTATAGTATTCAAAGTAGGGATAGCTGAATATATAAAGAAATAATTGATACACTTTAATATCAATTGCTGATATTTACTATCAGTCAGGTACTGATTCACCTCATGATATTTTATTTAATCCTCAAAAACTTCCAAGATATTGTCATTATTTCTACTTTATACGTGAAAACCAAGTCTTTTTAGGAAGATTAAATACATTGACTCAGGTCACAGTTAGTGGTGGTGATTTAGTTACTAAGTCATGTCCGACTCTTGTGACCCCATGGACTATTCTCCTCTGTCCATGGCAAGAGTACTGGAGGGGGTTTCCATTTCCTTCTACAGGGGATCTTCCCAACCCAGTGATCAAACCTGGGTCTCCTGCATTGCAGACACATTCTTTACCAACTGAGCCACCAGGGAAAACCCAGTTAATAGTAGGATAAAGTTTTGAACCCAGAGCTCTTTCATTCCAAAGCCCATAATCTTGGGCATCACCCTGGGTCTCAATATTAGTAATTGTTATGCATTTGAATGTATTTCAGGAAAACAGATGTGTTAAACTCTCAACTACAGAGTGTGACTTTATTTGGATTTAGGGTTGTAGCAGATGTGATTTATTAAGTTGAGTTCATACTGGACTTGGGTGGACCCCTGATCTGAGGTGCCCGGTGTCCTTGTAAGAAGTTGGCTGTGGAAAGAGAAAGATACTCCGTAGAACCCTATGTGACAAAGAGGGCAGATACTGGCATCCCCAGGCTTGCATTCTATAAATCCAAACATTACTAGCAAACCAAGAGAAGCTAGAAAAGGCAAGGAAGTACCCACCTATAGGTTTCAGGGAATACGTGAAACGCCATCCTGCCAACACCTGGATCTTGGACTTCTAGCCTTCAGAAGTAAGAGACAATAGATTTATATTGTTTTAAACCACCCAGTTTGTGGTACTTTGTTATGACAGCCCTAACAGATTAACAGTGTGATACAGATAGAGAAACTCTCAGGAAAAAGATGTTATGATGCCATGAATAGAGAATCCAAAATATGATAAAAAAAAAAAGAGGGATAACAGAGTCCAAATAAAACAACATTGTAAGGAGGAAGACACTAAAATAAAAGGTGTAAAGTGTGATCTGTAATGACATCTAATTTTAACAGGGCATCCCTGAAGAATGAAAGCAGAGATGTAAAACCCAAGTCATCAATACAGATAATTGATGATTACTAGGTGGCTTAAGTTTGGTGGCTTGATGATGGTGACCTGGGAGGCAGTAGTTACAAGTAACTACAGCTAAATGCAGATTGAATTTAATGTAAACTTCTCAAAGTTAAAATGGCATCCAAATGTAGCATTCTGTAAATGGCATACAAAGAATAAAACATGTTAGAGCCATAGTGTAGATCTCTAACTATAAACTGTATGATAAAAAATAGCTAAAATTGCTCTCTATTGAAATAGTCTATTATTGTTGCCTTTCCTATCTCAGTTGAAGTTTCACTTTTCCCAGTATTGGAATACAGCATTAGGGCACCTCTCCTCTGCAAGAGACTCAAACAAATTACTGTGTTTCCATGAGGTTGCAAATAATAGATACATCCTAATATGTAGACATTTTCAACAATTCATAAAAATGTAAGTCCACTGAAAAACAGGCAGTATTTTTAACTGTATTTAGGCAACTTGAAAATGGTCAGTCTGCTTACAAAAATTTGAGTGATGTATGTAAGAAGCACGTGAAATATCAGATGTGCAGATACTTTTCATCCAAAGTCATGGTCCCTTTTTTCTCTTTACCTTGTAGCTGCTTGGATTTCCTTCCTCTGATCTTGTCTACCTGGCCAGTCCTTCTCTTCATTAAGGTAAAGTTAAAGTAAAATTTCCTTTTTTAGCCTTTGCAAACTGCCTTGCCATGAGCACATGTCACTAATCTCTCCTTTGTGCTAATGGTACACTTTAAAAATATTATTTATTATATTATCTGGCATACTTGTGTGCGTGGCTGTAGAACAGGGACCCTTAGTAAGCATGGCCACACTTTACTAATATTTATATACCTAACATCTAGTACAGAGTCTGGCAAATAGTAGCCACTCTCTAAGGAATGAGTAGATGAAAAAATGTAATTTGAGAAAAAAATATTAGGGGAGACACAAAAGAATTTATCAATCATATTCAGGTCTAGAGAGGATCAAGAATAGCCTCAGGACTTCGGCGGAGATAACATGAGTGAGAAGGCAAAAAGGCTAAATGCCTACTCTTTTTCCAACTTGCATTTAAAGATGAATCCTCTTAAAGATAAAGATCATAAAACTGATTTTTACTGGAATATAGTTGCTTTACAATGCTGTGTTAGTGTCTACTCTATAGAATGAGAGTGTGAATAAAGTGGATGTGTGTGTGTGTGTGTGCATATCTCCCCTCTTTTGGATTTCCTTTCCGTTTAGGTCACCACAGAGCACTGAGGCGAGTTCCTTGTGCTATGCAGCAGTTCTCATTAGTTACCTATTGTATATGCAGTGGTGTGTATATGGCAGTCCCAACCCCCAATTCATCCCACACCCCTAAACCCCCTCAGTATCCATACCTTTGTTCTGTACATTTGTGTGTCTATTTCTACTTTTCAAATAAAAGGATTTAAAATCAAAGATCAAGAAGGTGGCTATAAAAGGCACTGGACTGCCTTCAGTGAATATAAATCTCTAAAATTAGATGAAAGACATTCTCAAGTTTTTTGAAAAAGATTCTTTCCAAGTCACTAAGTTACACTGCTTCTTCACAACGTTGACCATAAATCCTCTTTCGCCCCTTTCAGGGCTATCACTGGACTCGAATGTTGATCATCATCCCTTTAAATAATACAGTGGCCTAGTTTTAACCTTATTTCTGCCTCAGGTTGGTTCCCTCTTCAACTCATCTTGCAAACTGCCTTGTTCATGTCATTCCTCTGTTTAGAAGTCTTCACTTGTTCCCTGCATGCCTACAGACCAAAGTTCATCTTTCTTAGCCTCCAATGGTCTCTCTAAATACATCCAAACCATTGTTCTAACGTCATTCCCCATCATCCACAGGAAAATCTATACTCCATTTCATTTTATTCTTTGGAAAATACGGTTCATTAAGTGTATCATTAAATATAACTTGAGTGTTTTATTTTTGAATGACTCTTTTGATGCTTGTTACCACCTGATAATGAAGGTTGTCCCACCTTTGTGCTTCCAACAGTCTCTGTTTTTTTTTTCTCAATAAGCTGTCCATCTTCTGAAAAGTACCTAGTGAGCGGGGTCAATCATAGTTTGAACTGTGTCTGCTACTCTAGGGCATCACAGCTTACCCCAGCTCTGAACTGAATCAGAAGTATATTTATCTTCTGTATCACTGTTCTTCTCTCTACTTAGTCATGTCCAACTTTTTGCAATCCCCATGGACTGCATGTAACCCACCAGGCTCCTCTGTCCATGGAATTTTCCAGGCAAGACTACTGGAGTGTGTTGCCATTTGCTTCTCCAGGGGATCTTCCTGACCCAGACATAGAACCCGAGTCTCCTGCATCTCCTGCACTGCAGGTGGATTTTCTTGAGCCACCAGCGATGCCCATCAAACTCCTATTACTTACTTCTTAATATCCATGTAGAACTTACATAGTTATCTTGTTAGTTTAATAATGTAATTTGGATAGAATATTTCATATACACTTAACATCATAACTACTCCCTTTATCACAGAGAAGAGGTTGGAATTATATTTACCATAATTTACTTCATTGCACGTCTCTGGGTTCAGTTCAGTTCAATCGCTCAGTCATGTCTGTTTGTGACTCCATGAACTGCAGCAGGCCAAGCCTCCCTGTCCATTACCTACTCCCAGAATTTATTCAAACTCATGTCCATTGAGTTGGTGATGCCATCCAACCATGTCATGCTCTGTTGTCCCCTTCTGTGCCTGTCCTCAATCTTTCCTAGCATCAGGGTCTTTCCAAATGAGTCAGCTCTTCAAATCAGGTGGCCAAAGTATTGGGGTTTCAGCTTCAACATCAGTCCTTCCAATGAACACTCAGGACTGATCTCCTTTAAGATGGACTGGTTGGATCTCCTTGCAGTCCAAGGAACAATCAAGAGTCTTCTCCAACTCCACAGTTCAAAGGCATCAATTCTTCTGTGCTCAGCTTTATTTATAGTCCAACTCTCACATCCATACATGACTCCTGGAAAAACCATAACCTTGACTACACAGACTTTTGTTAACAAAGTAATGTCTCTGGTTTTTAATGCACTGTCTAGGTTGGTCATAACTTTTCTTCCAAGGAGTAAGCGTCTTTTAATTTCATGGCTGCAATCACCATCTTCAGTGATTTTGGAGCCCAGAAAAATAAAGTCTGACACTGTTTCCCCATCTATTTGCCATGAAGTAATGGGACCAGATGCCATGATCTTCATTTTCTGAATGTTGAGCTTTAAGCCAACTTTTTCACTTTCCTCTTTCAATTTCATCAAGAGTCTCTTTAGTTCTTCTTCACTTTCTGCCATTAGGGTGGTGGCATCTGCATATCTGAGGTTATTGATATTTCTCCTGGCAATCTTGATTCCAGCTTGTGCTTCATCCAGCCCAGCATTTCTCATGATGTACTCTGCATATAAGTTAAATAAGCAGGATGACAATATGCAGCCTTGACATACTCCTTTCCCGATTTGGAAACAGTCTGTTGTTCCATGTCCAGTTCTAACTGTTCCTTCCTGACCTGCATACACGTTTCTCAAGAGGCAGGTCAGGTGGTCTGGTATTCCCATCTCTTTCAGAATTTTCCACAGTTTATTGTGATCCACACAGTCAAAGGCTTTGGCATAGTAAATAAAGCAGAAATAGATGTTTTTCTGGAACTCTCTCACTTTTTCAATGATCCAGCAGATGTTGGCAATTTGATCTCTGGTTCCTCTGCCTTTTCTAAAACCAGCTTGAACATCTGGAAGTTCATAGTTCACGTATTACTGAAGCCTGGCTTGGAGAATTTTGAGCATTACTTTACTAGCATGTGAGATGAGTGCAGTAGTTCCCATAATTTACTTCATTGCATGTCTCTGGGTTAGAGTTTCTCAACATGAAACCCTTGCATGAGATTTGACATGTGAATGGGATTAGCTATTCTTCCTAGGCAGAAACAGCCAGACCTATCATTGACAGACAAGGCTCCCCTTTCACTTTGCAGCTCTAAATTGATGTCTTAGACTGCCAAAAAACAAAAAGAATACCATAGGTGGCATGACTTAAACAATAAAAATTTACTTCTCACAGTTTTCAGAACTGGGAAGTCCAAGATCAGAGTTGCCAGCATGATGAGGTTTTGGTGAAAGATTTCTTCTATCTTGCAGACAGCAGCCTTTTTACCATGTCCTCACACAGCTCTAGTTCTGGGATAGGAGTGGGTACTGGGGAGTGGGCATGAGAGGGTGAGTATGGTTGAGAGTAAGAGAGTAATCTCTCTTCCTCTTATAGGGGCACTAATTCCATCATGAGGGACCCAGCTTTGTGTCTTCATCTAGTCCTCGTTGCCTCCCGAAGTCCCCACCTCCAAATACCATCCCAATGGATTGGTTAAGTATTAAAATATGAATTTTGGGAGCACACAATTTAGTTCATAGCCATTGAGATATTGACTGGAAGCTTTCAGGAGATTCTTGAGAACTGCATCACCTTCCTGCAGAGTTACCGAGAGCCATCTACTTTGGAACATTAGGTTGAGATTGAGAACAGTAATTTCCCTCATCTTAACTCCCAGTCTTCCCAGTGATTTCCTATGCTGAAATCCTTCACATTTGGAATGCAGAAAGTAGCTTGTGTTGAAGGGAGAAAGATTAGATTTTCTCTTTCAACCAACACACATCATTAACACATTGAACTCTGAATCCTGTCTGGTGTTGTGGGAAAGTCTGTGCACTCCCACATGTCTTGCTGGTAGACAAAGAATGCAAGACCCTTGATTGCTCTCTCTCAGGATTGTGTTCACAGAGAGCAGCTTCAACAGATTAGGTAGAGTCTCCTTCCATGATGAGCAGCAGGTTTGCTTACTGCTTACTATGAAAGTAACAGATTTCCTAGTTCAGTGTTCCTTTGCTATGAAACAGTCTACTGAGGATACAGATATATATCTGCAGCCCTCTCCATCACCCCCTGGACTTGGGTGTGGGGCAGAAGGAATTGACATAACCATGCTGATGCTTATGGTGCTTACTGTGTCGTGCATGTTTAACAAAGTCCTTAGTCTCTGAACCAGGAGTCTCTTGTCTTCTGCTGGTGTCTGTGAAGCAGAAATAGGCTAATGTACTAGTTTTAAATGAAATAGCATTAAATTACAAACTTGACATCTGGGATACAGTTGCATCCCAAATGCTGACTAAAGACACACAGCCCATGCCTTTCTTCTTCTGCTAGGTGATGACCTTTTGAAGACAGAAATTTCAGTTTTATTCACATTTGTAGCCCCATAGCTCTGTATATTTTGCAATTATATTAGCATTCATAAATAGTTACTGAATTAATTAAAAGATACAACATATTGCTTTTGACTCTTCTCAGCACTTATTAGAGTACCTTGGGATCATTGTAGAAGAACAGATTAACATGGCTTCATCTCCGGAATTCTGATTAGAAGAAACTGATTTTTTTTATTGTAAAAATTAAATATTTATATATTGTAGATTCTCAAAATTAGTTATGTATTTCTCTACCTCATTTTTTAAATTATTCACTTTTTACCAGTTTTATTGAGATATAACTGACACATGTGCGTGCTCACTTCTGTCGTGTCTGACTCTCTGAGACCCTATGAATTCTAGTCCATGAGGTTCTTCTGCCCACGGGGATTCTCAAGGCAAGAATACTGGAATGGATTGCCATGATTTCCTTATGTAAATTTAAAGTATACAGCATAAGCATTTAACTTACATGTATTGTGAAATGATTTCCCCAATAAGTTAACAGTCCTCATCATATATATATATGAGAGATATATATGTTTCTTGTAATAAGAACTCTAAAATTTACTTTCTTAACAATTTTCAAGCTTATTACACATTAGCGTTAACTACAGTCACCTTGTTGTGCATTATATGTTTAGTATTTACTTATCTTCTAACTGGAAACTTGTACCTTTTAATCACCTTCATGCAACTTTTCTTCCTTCCCCCACTTCAACCTAGTTCTGGTAACCACAAACTGATTTCTTTTACGATAAGGCATTAAAATCACTGCAGATGGTGACTGCAGCCATGAAATTAAAAGACGCCTACTCCTTGGAAGAAAAGTTATGACCAACTTCAACAGCATATTAAAAAGCAGAGACATTACTTTGCCAACAAGGGTCTGTCTAGTCAAGGCTATGGTTTTTCCAGTGGTCATGTATGGATGTGAGAGTTGGACTAGAAAGAAAGCTGAATGCCAAAGAACTGATGTTTTTGAACTTTGATGTTGGAGAAGCCTCTTGAGAGTCCCTTGGACTGCAAGGAGATCCAACCAGTCCATCTTAAAGGAAATCAGTCCTGAGTGTTCATTGGAAGGACTGATGTTGAAGCTGAAGCTCCAATACTTTGGCCACTTGATGCGAAGAGCGGATTCATTTGAAAAGACCCCAAGGCTGGGAAAGATTGAAGGTGGGAGGAGAAGGGGACGACAGAGGATGAGATGGTTGGATGGCATCACTGACTCAATGGACATGAGTTTGAGTAAACTCTGGGAGTTGGTGATGGACAGGGAGGCCTGGAGTGCTGCAGTCCATGCGGTTGCAAAGAGTCAGACACGACTGAGTGACTGAACTGACTGACTGACTGACTGTCATTGTTTTGGTTTGGTTTTTTAAATACCACATATGGGCGAGATCATAAAATATTTATCTTCCTTCATCTGACATTTTATTTAGCATAGTGGTCTCAAGGTCCTTCCATGTTATTGTAAAAGGCAGAATTGTCTTCTTTCTATGTCTGAGTAATATTCCTCTGTGTGTGTATCACATTTATATCCATTCATGCTTCAGTGGCCACGGAGGTTGGTTCCATATCTTGACTGTTATAAATAATGGTGCTATGAACATTGGGGTGCCTGTTACTCTTCCACATATGGATTATATTCTTTGGATATATGTATACCCAAGAATGGGATTTCTGGGATCATATCTGAGTTCTGTTTTTAATTTTTTGTGTAGCCACCAAACTGTTTACCATAGTAGCTGTAACAATTTGTAATCCCACCAACAGTGCACAGATATTCCCTTTTCTCCACATCCTCACCAGCATTTGTTGTTTGTTTGATAATAACCATCCTAATAGGTATAAAGTGATATCTCATAGTGATTTTGATTTATAGTTCTCTACAATTAGTGAGATCAAATACCTTTTCATGTACCTGTTGACCATCTGTATAAATTTTTCTTTGGAAAAATATTTATTCATGTCCTTTACCAATTTTTTAAATTGGATTGCCTGCTTTTTTGCTAAAACAAAAAAGTTATATAAGTTCTTTGTATATGACTTCCCTGCTGGCTCAGGTGGTAAGTGTCTGCCTATAATGTGGGAGACATGGGTTCAATCCCTGGGTTGGGAAGATCTCCTGGAGAAGGAAATGGCAACCCACTCTAGTATTCTTGCCTGGAAAATCCCATGGACAGAAGATCCTATGGCTGCAGTCCATGGGATTGCAAAGAGTCGGACACGACTTTGTATATAACCCCTTATATTCTTTTGTATATTACCCCTAACAAATATTTTTTCCATTCCATAGATTGTCTTTTCATTGTGTGATCACTTCTTTTGCTGTGAAGGAGATTTCTTGTTCATTTGATGTAGTTGCACTTGTGTATTTTTTATTTTGTTGCTTGTATTTTAGATGTCATATCCAAAAAAATCTTTGCCAAGATCTATGTCAAAGAGTTTCTTTCCTATCTTTTCTTCTAGAAGTTTTATGGTTTCAGATCTTACATCTGGGTCTTTAATTCATTTCAAGTTAGCTTTGCAAAGTGGTATAAAGTAGAGGTCTAGTTTCATTCTTTTAAAAATGAATATCCAATTTTCCCAGCATCATTTATTGAAGAGACTGTCTTTTCTCCAGTGAGTTTTCTTGGCTCCTTTATCAAACATAAGTTGACTCTACATGCTTATGTTTATTTCTGTGCTCTCACAAATGGTTCACTTTTTAAATGAATCATAAACAATCTTTGTTCTCTGGATTTTTTTTTTTTTCAAATAAAATATTTCAGCTTAACAATGCTCAGAAATTGTTGGATTTTTTTTTTTTTTAAATTCCTGTCTGTCCTGGTAAAATCTGTGTGGAGGTGGAGTGAATTTAGGCATTTATAAGAAGGAAATGTCAACCTAGTCCAGTATTCTTGCCTGGAGAAACCCAGGGACAGAAGAGCCTAGTGGGCTGCCATCTATGGGGTCACACAGAGTCAGACACGACTGAAGCAACTTAGCAGCAGCAAGATAAATTCAAATAACTGTTACTTTTTGCTCTCTTAAAGTAAATGTATCATCACTATCAACTACTGTTTGCTGAAAACCTTGTATATTGAGTGATACAGATAGCACTTCTTCTATACCATTTCTGGCATTACCATCTCTACTGAAATAAAACTACCTTTCACTTTATAATTAATGCTTTTTACACCAACTATGAAGGTTGTGCGTTTTCAGATTAATATATTTTCCCAGACAGCCCAAAGATATGCTGTGGTTATCCCCAGAAATTCAGCAGTTAAATATCCCTGGAAGTTTCTGGTATCTTCTTAAGCCTAATTATAGCCCAGTTTCTGGTTCCACAGCTGAGAGTCATAATTTCATAGCTTTGCCTTAGAGAGCTGGCAGGAGGCCATAAAAATAAGCCAGTGGGTAAGAATCAAGTGAAATGGGCCAAGGTGGTGGGATTTACCAGCCTTTAACGTAAGAGCTTAGCTCTTTGGTTTTGGAATGGCAGAATGCATTTTGGTTTTAATTTTCTAATTTGTGGTTCTAAATGCCTCAAGATTTAGTCAAGGATTAAGCCTGTGGTTTAACTTCCTTTTTCCTGGGGGTATGAAATGTTTGAGTCAAGCCACCAAACCATATCCCTTCAAATGAAACATATTTGCATTTCTTGTGTGTGTAAGCCTAGTATAAATGTTGATTGCTTCCAGCTCACTGACACAGCACCCCGTGCTTTCCATTTTGTTACCAAATAATAAAACCTCAAACAGAGGCACCATCTCTGGGTTTAACAGGAAGCATGACTCACACCTCTTAACCACCATAGAAGAGAAACAGCAATGATGCACTCAGTTGGTTTAAAATGCACATTAGCACTAACTTTGTAACATACATTAGAAACAGTGGTCTTCCCAGCACAGTCTTTCCTCCTGAGCATGGTTAATGGCTGAAAGACAATCTTACTTCCATAAGGGAATGTGTGAAATAATATATATGTTCTATTTACCCCAGCAGAAGGACCCCTGCAAGAAGATTTACTAATTATACATTTGCTTTTCTGCATCTCTGCTTATGTATCAGTATTTTTTGTTGTTGTTGAGTGCAAGCAACTCATATTGGCTGAAACTATAAAGGCAATATTTTGAATATTTTGGTTCACATCCAGGTTAGTGGACTTAGACAATATTTGATGATCAGTATTTCTTTGAACCCACCTGCCAATGCAGGAGACATAAGGGACATGGGTTTGGTCTTTGGGTTGGGATGATTCCCTGGAGAAGGGCATGGCAACCCACTCCAGTGTTCTTGCTTGGAGAATCCCACGGACAGAGAAGTCTGGTGGGTTACAGTCCATGGGGTCACAAAGAACTGGACACAACTGAAGTGACTTAGCACGCACTCGTTTCTTTTTTGATGACTGTATTTAATTTTTTCAGCTTGCTTGTTTGTTTAGTCATGGTAGGAAAATAGCTGTAGAAATGTTGGAATGTATATCTCTAACTACATCTCTAATAATATATTGCATCTTTACTAAATATTGAAAAAAAATAGTGGGTAAAGCAGTTCAGTTTTGTCTGACGCTTTCCAACCCCATGGACTGTAGCCTACCAGGCTCCTTTGTCCTTGGGATTTTCCAAGCAAGAGTATTGGAGTGGGTTGCCATTTCCTTCTCCAGGGGAAAAAAATAGTAGGTTTTACTAACTGGGCAAAATTGGATCACATCCCTACCTCTGACCCAACCTGCTTAGGCCTGCTCCCTGACTACCCTGAAGCTGTGGAAGAATGAAGGTGCTTCATGGACTCTTCGTGGCCACTTAGCACTCTCTACTCATCCCTGGAGCTAAGACAGGGTGTAGCTTACAGGACCAGCCAAACCTGGTATACACAGGGAGGAAATCCAGGGTCCACTACAGTGTGGAACCAAGTTTTGGCCTGAGATTGATGGTGAAGACTTAACTCTAGCCAATTATCTTGGTAACTTCTGTCAAGTCTTCTGGTCTGACTCCTCAATTGTATATTAATCCCTTTTATTCCTTTAACAAAGGATTTTTTTTTTTTTTAGAACAAAATGACTCTTGGGCTTTTGGTTGCATTTTTGAGTTTTTTTTCTTTTCTTTTTTTTTTAGAAAATTCAAATCTAGTTCATGCAACCTCATTTCAAAACCAAAAATAATTCAGTCGCTTTACATGCCATATGGAATAAATAAATGTTTCAAAACAAATCAAACTTAATTCCCTGTGAAAATCATCAGCATTGGTAAGTCTGATTAAATATGTGAGGCCAGCAAAGGCCAAGGTTTTTGGCAGGCCTTTAAAGGAGAAATGAAAGGAATTAGAGGGCAGGAGACTAAAGTCACTTTGTGAATTAGAAAGTGATGGCAGAATTGTTATTTTTATAACTTCCCAGAATAAAAAAAAAAAAATGTGGGCTTGCAGCTGAAAATTGGCTGGTGATCACAGGCTGGCAGACTGAGCAAGGGCGCACGACCGTGTATCTGGATCATCCATTACATTAGCACACACTGAAAATAACCAAAACTGGAGGGAAATCGTACCACCAGTTCAATTCAAGGAACAAATATTGATTCAGCAAGCTTTCTGTCCCAGGCTTAGCACTGAAGAGATAATAAAGAGGAGAAAGACACGGAGTCTGTCATCAAGGAATTTGCTATATGAAAGAAGTAAGGCAATCAGCCAACATTAACAAATAATTTTAAAGTGCAAACCCCATTTTAGAAGGAGAGAATGGTTGTGTTTCATGGGTGTCAGTAGTGATACCGTGTAGAAAGAAACCCACCTATGTCAGGCAGTGTCTAGGATTTTGCATTCTATGTTAAAAAAAAAAAGGAAGCCATAAGTTAAGCTTTATAATTTTAACTTACTGATAAAATAATGGACAAACACAACAGCTCACATACCTTGATCAAAGTCATCCTGCTCCCAAGTGGCAGAGCCAACACATGAACTGAGATTTTCTATGCCTCTAAAGCGAATCCCTTCCCCGACATCATGTGGCCTTCCTAGGAACCTTCCCCAGCTTAGCAATCTGAGCATATTGATCAAACATCAATGTCAGACAGAAGTGAAAGGAAACTAAATTCTTCGCCTCCAAGGAGATGTATATTGTACGAACAATCTCTGACCAGATTTTAGCAATCTGAGAAAAAGAGATCTGTGAGATATACACATACAGAGTTTTTTGGGCTCTGTGGGAGAGGGCGAGGGTGGGATGATTTGAGAGAATAGCACTGAAACATGTATATTATCATATATGAAACAGATCACCAGTCCAGGTTCGATCCATGAGACAGGGTGCTCAGGACTGCTGCACTGGGATGACCCGGATGGGATGGGGATGGGGAGGGAGAAAGGAGGAGTTCAGGATGGGGAGCACATGTACACCCATGGCTGATTCGTGTCAGTGCATGGCGAAACTACTACAATATTGTAAAGTAATTAGCCTCCAACTAAAATAAATAAATTAAAAAAAAGAATCTCACACACACACACAATGTAAAAAGTAATGTACATACATAAATATTTTATATATAATACATAAAGTACAATATAAATACATGTTGAATGTATGTAAATATTTACTCTTCTTAGATTTTTCTTGTATGTTTTGTTTCTCCTGTACCACTCAAGACGGAGAGAAATTGACCCATCCCTACATCAAGATAGAGATGGAGACCATTCAGTATTTATTCCACAGGTAATTCTTGACTGCCAGGTTTGTGTTAGCCACCAGGGAGATGAAATTCACTGACATTTTTCTTTTTACTCTCAAGGAATTTATAATCAAGTAGGAAAAACAAATTCATAATCAATTACAATAGAAGATAGTGCCAGAAAACATACCTATGTATATAGTGAGAGGGAAATTGCTGGTAGAAGAGAGAGGTGGGAAGTGAGGGAAAAGAGGAATGGGAAGGTTCGCAGTGGTTAAGTTGAGATTTGAAGAATTTATAAACTCACTAAGCTGGTAAGAGGAGGTGGAAGAGAATTTTAGGCAGGAAAAGTTCCTTTTGCTCTATACAGTCAGCAAAAACAAGACTGGGAGCTGACTGTAGCTCAGATCATGAATTCCTTATTGCCAAATTCAGACTTGAATTGAAGAAAGTAGGGAAAACCACTAGACCATTCATGACCTAAATCAAATCCTTGATTATTCAGTGGAGGTGTGAAAAAGATTCAAGGGAATAGATCTGATAGACAGAGTGCCTGAAGAAATATGGACAGAGGTTGATGACATTGTACAGGAGGCAGGGAGCAAGACCATCCCCAAGAAAACGAAATGCGAAAAAGCAAAATGGCTGCCTGAGGAGGCCTTCCAAATAGCTATGGAAAGAAGAGAAGAAAAAGGCCAAGCAGAAAGGAAAGATATACCCATTTGAGTGCAGAGTTCCAGAGAACAGCAAGGAGAGATAAGAAAGATTTTCTCAGTGATTAATGCAAAGAAATAGAGGAAAACAATAGAAAGGGAAAGCCTAAAGATCTCTTCAAGAAAATTAGAGATACCAAGGGAACATTTCATGCAAAGATGGGCACAACAAAGGACAGAAATGGTATGGGTCTAACAAGCAGAAGATATTAAGAAGAAGTGGCAAGAATACACAGAAGAACTGTACAAAAAAGATCTTTACAACCCACAAAATCATGATGGTGTGGTCCCAACCTAGAGCCAGACATCCTGGAATGCGAAGTCAAGAGAGCTTTAGGAAGCATCACTATGAACAAAGCTAGAGGAAGTGATGGAATTTCAGTTGAGCTATTTTAAATCCTAAAAGATGATGCTGTGAAAGTGCTGCAATCAGTATGCCAGCACATTTGGAAAACTCAGCAGTGGCCACAGGACTGGAAAGGTCAGTTTTCATTCCAATTCCAAAGAAAGGCAAGGCCAAAGAATGCTCAAACTACCGCACAATTGCACTCACCTCACACGATAGTAAAGTAATGCTCAAAATTCTCCAAGCCAGACTTCAACAATACATGAACCGCGAACTTCAAGATTTCAAGCGGGTTTTAGAAAAGGCATGGAAACTAGAGATCAAATTGCCAACATCCGCTGGATCATGGAAAAAGCAAGAGAGTTCCAGAAAAATATCTACTTCTGCTTTATTGACTGTGCCAAAGCCTTTGACTGTGTGGATCACAAGAAACTCTGGAAAATTCTGAAAGAGATGGGAATACCAGACCACCTGACCTTCCTCTTGAGAAACCTATATGCAGGTCAGGAAGCAGCAGTTAGAATGACATGGAACAAGAGAGTGGGTCCAAATAGGGAAAGGAGTACATCAAGGCTGTATATTGTCACCCTGATTATTTAACTCATATGCAAAGAACATCATGACAAATACTGGGCTGGATGAAGCACAAGTTGGAATCAAGATTGCCAGAAGAAATATCAATCACCTCAGATATGCAGGTGACACCACCCTTATAGCAGGAAGCAAAGAAGAACTAAAGAGCCTCTTGATGAAAGTGAAAAAGAGTGAAGAAGTTGGCTTAAAGCTCAACATTCAGAAAATGAAGATCATGGCATCTGGCCCCATCACTTCATGGGAAATAGATGGGGAAACAGTGGAAACAGTGTCATATTTTATTTTTTTGGGCTCCAAAATCACTGCAGATGGTGACTGCAGCCATGAAATTAAAAGACACTCCTTGGAAGAGAAGTTATACCAACCTACACAGCATATTAAAAAGCAGAGTCATTACTTTTCCAACAAAGGTCTGTCTAGTCAAGGCTATGGTTTTTCCAGTAGTCAGGTATGGATGTGAGAGTTGGACTATAAAGAAAACTGAGTGCTGAAGAACTGATGCTTTTGAACTGTGGTATTGGAGAAGACTCTTGAGAGTCCCTTGGACTGCAAGGAGATCCAACCAGTCCATCCTAAAGGAAATCAGTCATCCTGAATATTCATTGGAAGGACAATGCTGAAGCTGCAACTCCAATACTTTGGCCACCTTATGTGAAGAACTAACTCATTTGAAAAGACCCTGTTGCTGGGAAAGATTTAAGGCAGGAGGAAAAGGGGACGACAGAGGATGAGATGGTTGGATGGCATCACTGACTCAATGGACATGAGTTGGAATAAACTCTGGGAGTTGGCGATGGACAGGGAGGCCTGGCATGTTACATTCCATGGTGTCGCAAAGAGTCAGACATGACTGAGTGACTGAATTGAACTGAACTGAACACAGTTATAGAAAGAGCATGTCACCTTGCTAAATTTAGGCAATCTCTAGGTAGAAGTGTAATTTAGTCTGGTCTTTTCTTCTGTGTGTCAATGATCTCCAAAGTTTTGGTTGCAAAACTCATCAGTATATATATATTTTTGAATATGAAAGTATTAGTCTCTCAGTGGCACCCCACTCCAGTACTCTTGCCTGGAAAATCCCATGGGTGGAGGAGCTTGGTAGGCTGCAGTGCATGGGGTCACTAAGAGTCGGGCACGACTGAGCGACTTCCCTTTCACTTTTCACTTTCATGCATTGGAGGAGGAAATGGCAACCCACTCCAGTGTTCTTGCCTGGAGAATCCCTGGGACGGCGGAGCCTGGTGGGCTGCCGTCTATGGGATCGCACAGAGTCGGACACGACTGGAGCGACTTAGCAGCAGCAGCAGTCTCTCAGTTGTGTCTTAGTCTTTGTCACCCCATGAACTGTAGCCCACCAGGCTCCTCTGTCCATTGGCATTTCCAGGCAAGAATACTGAAGTGGGTAGTCAGCCATTCCTTCCTCCAGGGGATCTTCCCGATCCAGATTGAACCTAAGTCTCATGCATTGCGAGCAGATTCTTTACTGTCTGAGCCACTAGAGAAGCTCCATGGACAGAGGAGCCTGGCAGGCTACAGTCCAAAGGGTCACAAAGAATCTCACACGGCTGAGCAACTAAGCACGCACCAAAGCATTATCTATATTTACAGAATGAGACAACAGTAATAACCACACATGTGGTTGTGTGTGTGTGTGTGTGTGTGTGTGTGTGTGACCCTTTGGATTATAGCCCTCCAGGCTCTTCTGTCCCTGGGATTTTCCTAGCAAGAATAGTGGAGTGGGTTGCCATTTCCTTCTCCAGGGGATCTTCCTGACCCAAGGATGGAAACTGCATTTCCTCTGTCTTCTGCATTGCAGGTGGATTCTTAACCCACTGATCCCTCAGGAAATTAGAAAATCAGTGACAGCAACAATAATAGTTATAGCAATAAGTGCTACCATTTATTGGTCAAGGAACTTTTCAAACTATTTTAAGTCATTTTAATGAATTAATTTGTATACCTTTTGCAGCAACCCTATACAGTAGGCAATAGTTTAAGCCTTTCTCTTTATTAATGGTGAAATCCAGGTATGAATAGGTTTTAACTTTTTTCTACCCTCAGCTTCATGGATCATTTTGCTGTAGATATTAAGAGAGCAGATGTGGTTATGATATACAAGCCTTGACTGACTATCCCAAAGAATATTAGAAGTGCTTGAAAATGTGTGTGTGTGTGTGTAAGATTGGTAGGAGTCAACGTTAAAGGTCATTGAATGTTATTCCCTGCTTTTGATTTTCCACAAAATAGTTTTTGCCATCCTGTGATCAAACAATAACTTTTCTCGACCAATATTTTCTCTTTTCTAAACTTCACTTTTATCTACTCTGATTGGGCAACTCTGTATTGTTTTTTTCAGGTATTTTTCAAAATAACGTTTTTTTTTTTCAAATTATAAATTTGTCATCTTTCCAATGTAGAAACTTTGGGAAAAAAGAAAGCTTTGTGGATAAAATCATGGATGAATATTCCACTAACCAAAGAAAACACTGTTCACATGTTGGTGTATATCCCAGTTTCAAGATATCCATCACGGGTTCTTGACGAGCTTAATCCTTCAATGAAGGCCTCCTTCCATCTCTGCACTCCTTCTGTGTCAGCGCATTTTTCCTTTATACACGGTAATTTAGTTTACTCTGTCAGCTTTAAATACGGTAATTAAGCCAGATTTCATTTAAGACTACTTACTTACTGATCTCTAGATAAGAAGAAATTTCCAGCCCGTTGCAAGAAAATTTCTCATCATTTCCTTTGAAAGCCAACATATTTATGAGAGTGCTTTGCAATAAATCCCCTTCTTTCATATCTCCCAAATTAAACCTACATTGTGTTTTGAAGTCTTTGAAAGTTATAAAAACAATGATTATTTCAGCCATTCCACTGTACAGAGATGCCTGCCCACAAGAAAGGGAAACCAGTTATGTAAACACTTAACTGGAGTAAAATGCACTAATATTCTTATAAAAGTGCATAAGGGCCTCAGCACTGGGATTAGCATTAGAGATGGAAAGACCACCAACAGAGTATTGAAAGGTCAGTAGATGTGAAATACATCTTCTGATATGTTTGCAAATGTCAGGACTGCAAGCATTACCCTGCTGGGGCCCTAGGTTGGGGCTACCTGGGAGTAGAGCCAGACCAGAGGAAGGCAGGGAGGGACACTAGAGACCAAATCTGATTATGGGGAGTCCTGAATGGCACATCAGGAGTGTAGGATTTTTAATGTAATCACCAGCCAGCAAACCTGGATTGAAATGCTGGTCTATCCACCTCCTTAACTGCAGTTTCTTTATCTGGAATCATAATTATAGGTAACATTAGTAGTTTAGAACAACACAACTAATACTACAGTCGGATTCAAACCTTAGCATTCTAACTCCAGAGACTGTGTACTTGGAAAGTCCACCGTAATAAATCTCTAATGAGGGCGGAGAGTGAGTGTAAAATTAGGGCATCAGTTGTGGAGACAGGCCTTCCCTGGTGGCTTAGTTGGTAAAGAATCCGCCTGCAATGCGAGAGACGTGGGCTCAAGCCCTGGGTTGGGAAGATCCTCTGGAGAAGGGAAAGGCTACCCACTCCAGTATTCTGGCCTGGAGAATTCCCCTGGACTGTAGAGTCCATGGGGTTGCAAAGCTTCAGACGCGACTGAACGACTTTCACTTTCACTTTCATTTGTGGAGACGGAATGCCTAGTGTAGCTGTTCTCAAATCATTGTCTGTGGAGTCTTAGGGTGATTGGAATGATCCACAAGATCCCTTTAAGGAGTTTGCAAAGTCAGAATCTTGTTTATTACTTATTTTCCCTATTGACATTTGTGTTCATGGTACAGAAGCAATGGTAGGCAAAATTTCTGGTGTTTAGTACAGCTAGAGGCCTTGGCATTAAATGGCACTAGCAGTCATTATGTTCCTTACCACTATTCACTTACCTAGGAGAGAAAGCCGTAGAAATATTGATCTTACTAAATCTCAATCTACGAGTTTGTGTCTGTTTGCTATTATTTTGTGTGAAGAAATGAGAAGTACTCAAGGAATATCTGCTAAATATTAAGGTGTGACAGTTATTTCAAAAGCACTTGAGTGATTGTTTCAGGTGCAAGCTGAATTGGCCATCTTTTTCAGGAGCACAGGTTTTACTTGAAAGAAAGGCATATAGACAAAACTGTGGCCCTCTCACTTCGGTGGTAGACACATTTTATTGAAAATGAACAAGTGTGAGCTTATCACTTAAAGAAAAACAGCTGACAGAGTTTGATGTCAGTGAAAATATTTGTGTTCAAGAGGTAATTAAAAATTTGAGAAACATATCCACTACTTTGTAGTACCAAGAAGTTTTTCTGATGAGATTAATGGTGATATTAATTAACTTGATTTATAAAATATTATATGATAAACTGGGTCATTATTTGGAAGGTCAGCATAATTTAATAAATTATAATCTTTTAACCAGTCTGTGTATGATGTTTCGTGATAACAGATACATTCGAAGTGCATGATAAACCAATGTAACACATTATGGAAAGTTTATTGATATGATTTCAGATACCACATTACAACTATTTTTTGAGAAAGTGCTACTTGCTGAATTTACTATGATATTACATAGGAATATTCACAATTATATGTAAAAGTTATTAAAATACTTCTCCATCTTTACAATTATATAATAGTATGAAGCAGGGTTTTCTTCATTCACTTCAGTCAATACAACATATCAGGGTGAATGCAGAAGCAAATAAGAGAATTCAGTTATCTTTTATTAAGCCAGTCATTAAGGAGATTCACATACATTTAAAATAATGGCACTGTTCTCAGTAATTTTTTCTGTTTGGCTTTAAAAATATAGTTACGTTTCATAAAAATGTTACTTATAAAATAATGAAAAAAAAATTTTAAGAGTAAAATAAGAAAACCTCCGGTTCCAGGAATGGCAATAAAGATCCAGAGTGGGATTCTCATAAAAGAGAAAGAGATATAATCTGAAGAAAATCTTGATTGACTGTATGAAAGTATGAAAGAGGGTGTTCAGTAGGTTGAATGCCAGTTTTCTAAAGGTAGTAACTCTAAAAATGATGTTGCATTTTATTATGATAAGGAATACAGGAAGAACAGATTTGGAAATGGTGGGAGGGGAAATGCTAGTTTTAGTTTTGGACATGTTGTTTGAAACTTATGGTGGACATACATTTAATGATCTTGATTAAGATGTTGGAAATATGTCTGTACCTGAGAGGTTTGACTGTGCAAGGGAGATGAGTTTGATATGTGTTAGCAGCTCCATGTATGAATTAATGGGATAGAGAGAATTAACGAGAGAAGACATAATAATAAAAGAAGAAAACCAAGAACCAGCCCATTCTTCCAGGGACAGGTGGGGCAAGACAAGAGCAAAAAGAGCACTAAGAATGAGTTATGAGAGGAAGAAAGAGAAATGTTTAGGAGAAGAGAATGTTTTGGCAGAAGATAAGACAAGACAATGTGTGAAGAAGAGAATGAACGAATATTTGTGATGAAATTTTCAGTTCAGTTCAGTTCACTCACTCAGTCGTGTCCGACTCTTTGTGACCCCATGAATCACAGCACGCCAGGCCTCCCTGTCCATCACCAAATCCCAGAGTTCACTCAGACTCACGTCCATTGAGTCCGTGATGCCATCCAGCCATCTCATCCTCTGTCGTCCCCTTCTCCTCCTGCCCCCAATCCCTCCCAGCATCAGGGTCTTTTCCAATGAGTCAACTCTTCGCATGAGGTGGCCAAAGTACTGGAGTTTCAGCTTTAGCATCATTCCTTCCAAAGAAATCCCAGGGCTGATCTCCTTCAGAATGGACTGGTTGGATCTCCTTGCAGTCCAAGGGACTCTCAAGAGTCTTCTCCAACACCACAGTTCAAAAGCACCAATTCTTCGGCGCTCAGCCTTCTTCACAGTCCAACTCTCACATCCATACATGACTACAGGAAAAACGATAGCCTTGACCAGACGGACCTTTGTCAGCAAAGTAATGTCTCTGCTTTTGAATATAGTATCTAGGTTGGTCATAAATTTTCTTCCAAGGAGTAAGCGTCTTTTAATTTCATGGCTGCAATCACCATCTGCAGTGATTTTGGAGCCCCCAAAAATAAAGTCTGACACTTTCCCCTGTTTCCCCATCTATTTCCCATGAAGTGATGGGACCGGATGCTATGATCTTCATTTTCTGAATGTTGAGCTTTAAGCCAACTTTTTCACTCTCCTCTCTCACTTTCATCAAGAGGCTTTTTAGCTCCTCTTCACTTTCTGCCATAAGGGTGGTGTCATCTGCATATCTGAGGTTATTGATATTTCTCTCGGCAATCTTGATTCCAGCTTGTGTTTCTTCCAGTTCAGCATTTCTCATGATGTACTCTGCATATAAGTTAAATAAGCAGGGTGACAATATACAGCCTTGACGTACTCCTTTTCCTATTTGAAACCAGTCTGTTGTTCCATGTCCAGTTCTAACTGTTGCTTCCTGACCTGCATACAGATTTCTCAAGAGGCAGGTCAGGTGGTCTGGTATTCCCATCTCTTGAAGAATTTTCCACAGTTTCTTGTGATCCACACAATCAAAGGCTTTGGCATAGTCAATCAAGCAGAAATAGATGTTTTTCTGGAACTCTTGCTTTTTTGATGATCCAGCGGATGTTGGCAATCTGATCTCTGGTTCCTCTGCCTTTTCTAAAACCAGCTTGAATATCAGAGATGGAGAAGCTCTATACAGTCAACAAAAAAAGACCAGGAGCTGACTGTGGCTCAGATCAGATGAAATTTTCAAGGAGTCTTTTATTTTTAAAATTTTAAATTTTTATTGGAGTATAGTTAATTTACAATGTTGCGTTAGTTTCTGCTGTACAGCAAAGTGAATCACTTACACATATACTTATATCCACTCTTTTTTAGATTCTGTTCCCACTTAGGCCACTGCAGAGTATTGAGCAGCGTTCTCTGTGCTATACAGTAGGTCCTTGTCACTCATCTATCTTATATACAGCAGTGTGTATATGTTCGTTTGTGCCAGTCTCCCAATTTATCCCTCACTCCTTTCCCCATTGGTAACCATAGTTTGTTTTCTTGCAGATGCAGACTGCAGCCATGAAATTTTAAAAAGATGCTTACTCCTTTGAAGGAAAGTTATGACCAAACTAGACAGCATATTAAAAAGCAGAGACATTACTTTGCCAACAAAGGCCTGTCTAGTCAAGGCTATGGTTTTTCCAGTGGTCATGTATGTACATGAGAGTTGGACTATAAAGAAATCTGAGCACTGAAGAATTGATGCTTTTGAACTGTGGTGTTGAAGAAGACTCTTAAGAGTCCCTTGGACTACAAGGAGATCCATCTTGTTCATCCTAAAGGAGATCAGTCCTGGATGTTCATTGGAAGGACTGATATTGAAGCTGAAACTCCAATACTTTGGCCACTTGATGTGAAGAGCTGATTCATTGGAAAAGACCCTGATGCTGGGAAAAATTGAGGGCAGGAGGAGAAGGAGGTGACAGAGGATGAGATGGTTGGATGGCATCACTGACTTGATGGACATGGGTTTGGGTGAACTCTGGGAGTTGGTGATGGACAGGGAGGCCTTGTGAGCTGCAGTTCATGAGGTAGCAAATAGTCGGACATGACTGAGCGACTGAACTGAACTGATTTGAAATATAAATGAATGAATAAAGTGGCAGTGACTTGAAATTGTCTATTACTGTTATTGAAGTAGGCAGCAGAGGGTTTATTGAAGCAAGAACGTGTAGAAATGGAATCCAGAGTAGAGGTTTAGGAATTAACATTGAGCAGCAATGTTGGTAATAAAAGATGGGTCAGTAGGGCTACTGTATATCGTAGGTGCTTAAGAAGGTGTTAGATATTCATTATTATAGTTAACATTTTCAATAACCCTATAAGGTAGGTAGGAGAATGGATTTTTTTTCTAAGATCTATGGGAAGAAGGAAAGTACGGATTACCTGTGGATAAATTAATAGGTATCAGGTCTGAATGTAGAATAGATTATTGAAATTCAGAGGAGAGCAATGTCTTGGAATAAACCAGTGAGGAAGGGACTGATGTGGTTTAAGGAGCAATAGTAGGCAGTGATCTCCATTTCCTGATACTTACTCCCTTGTGTAATTTCTTTCCTTTGGGTGTGTGGACAGGAACCTTGTGACTTGCTTCTGATGAATATCTCAGAAGTGATGGGGTGTTATTTTCAAGGTATATGGTATAAAGACAGTGGCCCTCTGTCTTGTTCTCTCTCAGATTCCTTGCCTAGCCAGAGGAAGAGACCAGTATTTACTGGCAGCCTGTGACCAACCCTTTGTTTCACTCACTACATTCACTCTAGAATATAATGCTATTTTTCTCAAAATAGAAAAAAAATCAGTTATCAGATTGTGAAATTTCATTTTGAATACACAAATCTAAGCTTTAAAATATATATACGATTATATTCACTGCCTTAAGTATATCTGCCACTTGATTACTTATATTTACAATTATGAGAAACTCTTGTAGAATTGACCTGCTTACCCCTTTTTATACCCTATTGATAAAGAGAACTCTGAATGCAGTTATAATGAAAATATCTTTAGTATATTTCTCACCCCCCAGATTTAGAACTTTGAATCAGCTAATTTTATGCCTTAAAACTATATACTTGTTTTTTTTCTTAGTTGCAAACCCAGATAAGAAAAGATGTTTTTCTAAGTTTAAAGAGGACTGCTTTTCAGTACAGAGGCAGAATTTTACCTTTTAATTTAGCTTTAGATAGAATACAGTTAAATATATCTTTCTATCCATCCATCCACTCATCTTTCCATATATGTTCAACATGTACCTACTTCTTGAAATTCAGTTGCATTCAATGCACTTAAAAATGGACAAGTCCTCCTTCACAGTCATCTCTGTACCACTACTATCCTAAGAGAAGAAAAATATTTTTTATGACAAAGCATGCATCTTAATGTATCAAATACTATTTAAGCTCTGTGTTTATTGGAAATTTTCCCTGAAATATAAATATTAGTGAACTTTTCCCCTCTCTTCTTCCTTTTTTAAAGGCTGTCAAATACAAGTAAATACTAAAAGTTACATTACAAATGTGTTCTTGAAACAAAGATTGATAGGAAAGTAAAGATAGATACTTTTTAAGCAAGTGAAACAAATTGCTATTCAAATGTTGGTAGCATTGAAAATAACATTCACATAACTTGTTTGAACAGGGAAATATATTGAACAAACTTACATTATCCACTGACTAAACCAAAGGAACTAATTCGTTAAACTGATGTTTTTTCTTTCATCAGTTCTTACTTGAGGCATTAAAACATACTGAGAAAAAGTCATAATGATCAATTTTATGGGAAGGAAAAAAATGGACATTTCCCTTGTTTACATCTCTGAAGAACTGCACAGTTACCTATGCAAAGTGGTTTCTCAGTAAATGGATTTACAAGGAGCCTCAGTGAGTAACTGGTAACTTTTGAGATAGCATGTGAAATATAAGGTAAATGGTGCTAAAAATATGCTACAATAGTACCAAGTCTCTTTTCCTATAATAAAGTGATCATAGCAGTTTTTCCTTACCATCAAAGCAGATGGTTCTAACGATTTTTCAAGCCATTGTTAATTCATTTGCAAACAACAGAGATCGGTTGGCAATGTGTACTGAGAATGAGACGTTACTGTTCATAAATGCTCCTGAAGTTTGCTTTGTTCTATCATTACTGGAAAATGGTGTTTACCTAAGTGAAATTATTTGTGTGAACCACCACTGTGACAGTGCTGCTGTGATAATAAATTACCTGTGATGTGAAATGAACATCACCTGGGCAAAGTGATGGTGGTAGTGAAATTGACCTCCTGGAATAAGTAAGCACATCTGTGTCCTTTAAATTAAAATTTCATGAAAGAAACATTAGGTCTTTTCCTATTTTGAGAAGATGTTTACTGGGATGTATTTAAGGTATCCTGCATAAACCATAGAAAATACTATATACAATGTTAATAAATTCTGAATTATACATTTTATAGTATTACCATACAAGTTATTTGAATAGTTTAAATATCAAATAAGAGATTATTGAAAACTTCCAGCGCATGTTATACAGAGTAAAGCCAATAAGCAAATTTATTGAGGCTTTTGTGACATACCAAAACATTTGTATATGTTGATTGCCCATTTTTTTCCAAGTCATTTGTTAGCTCTGGTTTTAACCAGACCATAAGTCATAAATAAAATCATATTGTTGCTTGTTAGCTAATAAAAACAATCTTCTGCACCTTAAATACAGTTTTGAAACTTTTTACAAACTTTGGGTTGTTTTTATCAATATCTGTATGGCCTCAGGTTAGAAGGCGATTGGAGATTTTAATCTTGGCCATATTATACATTACAGACAGATCTGAGGGAAAAATCTTCTTTCCTAGAACAAGCATTTATCACTTATTGATGTGAGTAATGTTTCCAATTAGGATACACAAGCTTTATTTTCTTCCTTAACTGATCTTACTTGGGTTAAAATATGTTTCATGATTTGTGATTGATGGTTTGCCAGATAAATCATTTAAAAGGTAGCAAGGATAGACAAAGGTGTTGGGATGCCTCTGACTATAATAAATAACATGAGATACGTGTTAAGAAAACTGTGAAATTAGATATTGAAGAGCATTCATGCTTGGGGTAGAAGATGCTTTGATTCAAGCTGGAATTATAAGTGAAATAAAGTTGTATTCTGAATTGCTTAGACCAAAGAAAGTTGTAGGTGGTATTGGTGATGGTTTCTCATCTGTGTTTTCCTGTTGCTCTAACCTATTATTCACCAAACTTTCACCACCCAGAAAACGATTGACTGCTTTTAATAATTATTTTCAACTGAAGCTTGTCTATGATCCAAACTTCTAAATGAGCTGAACAAGTCATAGCTAATAGTATGGGCCTTGATTTTAATTTAATTTTACTTAACACATGTAAAGTGTACTTTCCTGGCATATTGCTACAGCTAAGGAAATCAAAATAACTGCACAAATAACCCTTGTAACACCTCACTGTCCACGTCTGGAGAAATATGTTTTACTTCAATGCTGATCTTTCTTAAGAAGAGTCTCTTTAGGACGTATAATATCATTTTAGTAGCTGTATTTACAAAAAACCTGTTCCTAAAAATGTGCCCTCTTTAAAGAAAAGTATCTGATTTTATTTAAAACAAAGCATAGAAACAAGTGTTTCTACCTGTGACCTTTGAAAAATTATATTGATAATAAATAGAATTTGGAAGTAATAGTTGTTGAAATGGAGGAATCAATTGTTATTTCACTGTTTGGCTAGTATCTGCATTTTCACCTTGGGTGAGATTCTCTGTTAGAAATATCCTGGTAGTCTAAATAACTTAGAGAATAGATTTTCTTGGAGATTGCTTTCTAACTTTTGTGATTAATTAGTTTATTTAAAACTGTATATCAGACCCTTTATATGTGCCAGGCGTTGTTCTAGGTGTAGGAAGAAAATGCCCAAAAGGACAATGTCCTGAGGAAATATAGCTCCATCCTTTCTGGTCCACAAAGTTTTTATATCATCACATAATTTGAAAAGGTGTGTAGGTTTTTTCAATTTATTAAGCCCCTTTATGTAGCCTCACATGTGAGAGATGACCTACCAGGTTCAAATGCTGTCTGTACCCAGCACTGATTGTTCAACACCAAGAATGTCAGACAGAATATGATGTATGCAAATTCTGTGCTGTAAAAGTGTGTTATTATATTTGAATTGAAGAGAAAACATAACCTGACAGAGAGAACTAGGAAAATGTTTAAAAGAAGGAAAAGAATTCAATATCAATTTAATGTTATGTTGTGACACTAGACCAATATTTTTAAATCCTGACTTTAACACCCACAGTGAAAATTGTAGTTAGTACCTAGGCAGTAGTGCCAGGTAACTTGAGCTCTTAGAATTAAGATTTCCCTCTGAGAATGAAATTAGACAGTCACCACAAAACAACTGAGATCAGTCAGCCATATAAATAACTGAACAAAGTAATAATCTGTGACTAAGAAGTCTAGAAACAACTAACAACAAATTTCATAACCAGGTTGTTGGGTGGCTACCGTACCATGGCTAAAGCTGTCACGTACTCAATTTTGTTTGCCATTATCTGTAAATTTAAAAAAAAAAAAAAAATATATATATATAGTTATAAGAACACTGTAAAAAGCAAGCAAAATCTCTGGTAGTTTTGAGTGTCCTCATCTTGACCTACACATGCCATCCTATTTATTTTTTTCTTGCTTACCAAGGAGTTGCCTGGTTATTAGTTTAACTTTTATGCCTATTGTAAGACAGGATGTGACCACATCTTGATCACCTCTCTGTTAGGTGTATTCTAATAGCTTTAGAAGCTGGATTGGAAGTTATACATTTGACCTGGTTTAAGACAGGAATTTGTACATGTAAATTATCAATCTATATATACAGATATATATGTGTACATATATATATATAAAAGCACACACATTATTTTATATTCATATCTAAAATATACATCATGCTGCATATTTGTGTGGGTATGAGTTGTTGTTCAGTCATTAAGTGGTGTCTGAGTCTTTGCAACCCCATGGACTGCAGCACTCCAGGCTTCCCTGTCCTCTGCTATCTCCCAGAGTTTGCTCAAAGTAATGTCCACTGAGTTGATGATGCCATCCAACCATCTCATCCTATTGTCCCCTTCTCACCACCTTTTCCTCTTGCCTTCAATCTTTCTCAACATCAGGGTCTCTTCCAATGAGTCAGCTCTTCACATCAGGTGGCCAAAGTATATATATGTATATATGTATGTGTGAGGACATATGTATATATATGAATGTGTCTTCATATATAGGCGTCATATATATATTTATCCTTATATATTCCTTTGATAACAACTTTGAAAAAAGCAGGATCATAGTTTACTCTTTTATCCTAGAGATAATATCAATACTATCTTTTATTTTCTGACTTTTCACCAAACCAGTTGTTCAAGATAGTTCTGTAAACAGGGTATGTTGTCCTTGTCAATTTGTTCTGGAGATCTTGTACTTTAAAGACTATAAGATATTTTAGGGCAGTTTGTGATTTCATTTCAGAAGTACGCTGAATGTGGAACAGGAGCTTAGCTTTGTCAGTTCTGAGAAAACTCATTGATAAAGGTTCGTGTAGTAGGCAAAGCTTTTTCAGAGCAAAGTAAAGCCTTTAGTAATTGCTAGGAATATGGATCTTGTGATTATCTTGCATTTCCCTCAAAATCCCCCTGTATAGGAGCAAATAGTGAGGGGGTGTTATGGTAGGCACCCTGACTCCACCCGGCCTATGAATATGACCAGAATGGCCCTGTCATGAAGATCTCCCCGCTTCAGCTATGTTGATTGTTTCAGAGAGCTCTAATTCCCCATGCTATCAGAGAAGTCTAGCTTTTCATGCTATTCCCATGTCAGTTGAGTTGGTTTAAGCCTTCCCTGGTGGCTCAGAGAGTAAAGAATCTGCAAGCAATGCAGGAGACCTGGGTTCAATCCCTGGGTCAGGAAGATACCCTAGAGAAGGGAATGGCTACCAATGCCAGTAATCATGCCTGGAGAATTCCCTGGACAGAGAACCTGGTGGGCTACAGTCCATGAGGTCACAGAGTTGGATATCCACCCAGGAAACATGGGTGGATGGCGTGCTACTGGGGAAAGAGAGCTCCTCACCTTTCTGCAAGAGCTGGCTAGGGTCTGCTGCTGCCGTATTTCTGCATGTATGGCTTGTGGATATGGTCTTAGAACGGTGGCAACAACTGAGATAATCTCAGAACAAAGCTGATGCTAGGAAGTCAATGCAGAATGGAGGAAGAGGAAGTGTCTTAATGATGCCCTTGAGCTGCTGAGTCAATCCCAAATCGGAAGCCCTATCTACCCCTGTTTGTCCCACATATATATACCAATAGATCCTCTTTTTACTGAAGTCAGTTTGATTTTTATTTTCTGTTTCTTAAACTATAGAGTTCCTAGTGGGGTGAGGACTAGTTTCTAGACATAGTACAGGCCTCCCCTCACCATTTTTTTAGACTCAGGTAAGTGCAGATTAGGGCTTCCCAGGTAGTGCTAGTGGTTAAGAACCCGTCTGTCAATGCAGGAGACGTGAGAGACGCAGGTCTGATCCCAGGGTTGGGAAGATCCTCTGGAGGAGGGCATGGCAAGCCACTCCGGTATTCTTGCCTGGAGAATTCACTGGACAGAAGAGCCTGACGGTCTACAGTCACTGGGGTCACAAAGAGTCGGACATGACTGAAGCGTCTTAGCACACAAGTGCAGATTGCTTTGCAGTCATTGGTCCTGTGCCCAGATGGTTCAGCTTTGGCAAAGGACAGTGATCCTTGCTCTGTGGCATCAGCTTCACATTGTAGAGCAGTGAAGGGGTTGTATATTTTTAGCTGTAAAAAGAAGTGAACATTATTTGTCAATTATATGTCAATAAAATGGAAATATAAAATAAAGAAGTGGACATTGTGAAATACTTTTACTTCTGGAAAAATGGTTATAAAATACACAAAGCTAGTAACCCCCATACACCCATAATTTACACCGAGAACTGCTTGCAAATCGTTCACAGAGCTCTGCTGTGGTAGAGAGACAGATTTCCCACAACACAATGACTTTGGTGTCACCTTGAAGATAAACTATTAATTCTCATTTCTTTGTGATTCGTTGAAGTACATCATTCTCATTATAGGGAATGTCATGAAGAAAAAGGCAACATGCCTCGGCATGAAGAGCTGTGAAATTCATTCTTGAATAATAGCAATCAGCTCTTTTATCTGACACAGCGCCCGCAAGAATGGCGCAGAGGTAAAAGATCCAGGGAAAACTAGAAAAAAATCTAAAATGGGCCCAGAGGAGATGAACCTTCCAACATAGTCTGGTGAAAGAGGTCCGAGTGGTGCGTCTGGCATGATGATATCAGCGATGGTTGGAGCGAGGATAATTCGGCTTTAGTCTTCATGTCTGCTGCCAGAAAAGCAGCTGGCATCATGGAGTGTATCTTCTCCAATGAAGGAGAAAAGGAGATACGGCGGCATTTAGCATAGAAAGGTCTTGGTTAGCAGTTTTGCTATGGAATGAAGGCAATGTGGCACTAGCTTGCTGTCTGGCACCCAAATGTTGGCTTCCTATTCAAAACAGCTCTTTGTGTCCCTGTAAACAGGGAATTTCAGTGAGAAAAGCCAGAGCAGAATAGAAGCTTAAGGGAGGCAATCTGATCATACAGCTGATGTTTCATTGACTAATATGTGAAAAACCTTATATGAGATAAACATGTTGCATTGAAAATATATTATAAATCATGTTTTGCTGTTGGGAAAACCAGAACAGAGTTTTTTTCTTTTTTTCTTTTTTTTATTTCAGATAGGGAAAACTACTAACTGTACAGCATAGTAGAACTTTGGGAACCTTGGTCTCTAGCCAGCTTTCAGGTGATTGTTCTGTCTTTTTCTAAGCTGGGCTCTCCCTCTCTCACCACACTGTTTCATAATGGCAACAGTTTCAATTATAGAGGAGAACTCTCTATATGTTTGCCAAAATGGAATTTTAAAAGCTCCTTGCAGAATGTTTGTAAATCTAGAATATACACTGAAACAATGAAGAAAAACAAAGGCCAGGAAAAAAAATAGGGCTTAGAAGTATAAGCTAAACCCTTCATGAATGTAGCCTACCTTTAAATAGAAAAGACATGTCAATTATCTGTTTAAAGATGAGACTTCTTTATATAATGTGTTTATACATTAACAAGTATATGTGTGTTCAGTTCAGTTCAGTCGCTTAGTTGTGTCTGACTCTTTGTGACCCCATGGACTGCAGCATGCCAAGCATCTCTGTCCAACACCAGTTCCCAGAGACTGATCAAACTCATGTCCATTGAGTCGGTGATGCCATCCAATCATCTCATTCTCTGTCGTCCCCTTCTCCTACTGCCTTCAATCTTCCCCAGCATCTGGGTCTTTTCAAATGAGTCAGATCTTTCCATCAGATGGCCAAAGTGTTGGAGCTTCAGCATCAGTCCTTCCAGTGAATATTCAGAAATTATCTCCTTTAGGATGAACTGGTCGGATCTCCTTGCAGTCCAAGGGACTCTCAAGAGTCTTCTCCAACACCACAGTTCAAGAGCATCAATTCTTTGGTGCTCTGCTTTCTTTAGAGTCCAACTCTCACATCCATACATGAACACTGGAAAAACCATAGCCTTGACTAGATGGACCTTTGTTGATAAAGATATGTCTCTGCTTTTTAATATGCTGTCTAGGTTTGTCATAGCTTTTCTTCCAAGAAGTAAGTGTCTTTTAATTTCATGGCTTCAGTTACAATCTACAGTGATTTTGGAGCCCAAGAAAATGAAGTCTGTCATTGTTTCCATTGTTTCCCCATCTATTTCCCATGAAGTGATGGGACCAGATGCCATGATCTTAGTATTTTGAATGTTGAGTTTTAAGCCAGCTTTTTACTCTCCTCTTTCATTTTCATCAAGAGGCTCTTTAGTTCTTCTTCACTTTCTGCCATAAGGGTGGTGTCGTCCGCATATCTGAGTATATATCTGTGTGTATGTATATATACATGCACCTGCGTGCACACACGTGTGTGTGTGTGTTCGACAGTCGTGTCTAACTCTTCGGGACCCCATGGACTGTAGCCCTATCAGGTTCCTCTGTCCATGGAATTTTCTAGACAAGAGTACTGGAGTGGGTTGCCATTTCCTTCTCCAGCACACACACACACACACACACACACACACACACACGTCTGTATTATACTTTCTATATTATTATTATTTTTTAAAATTTACTCTCTCTGGATGAATTCTTGTTCTTAGATATATGAATCCTTTTCTCACTGTTGTCTTCAACGGGCTTATTTTGGAATTTGATTTTGATGATGAATATGGCTCAGAAAATGAGATCCTTACTGCAAAATTCAGGTTTATATTGAAGAAAGTAGGAAGAACCATTAAGCCATTCAGGCAGGACCGAAATCAAGTCCCTTATGATTATGCAGTGAAGGTGACAAATAAATTCGAAGGATTAACTCTGACGGATTACCTGAAGAACTGTGGACTGAGACTCGTATCGTGCAGGAGGCAGTGACCAAAACCATTCCAAAGAAAGAGAAATTCAAAAGGGCAAACTGGCTGCCTGGGGAGGCCTCACAAAGAGCTGAGAAAAGATGTGAGTGGCAAAGATGAAGGGAAAGATATACCCAACTGAATGCAGAGTTCCAGAGAAAAACAAGGAGAAGAAAGACTTCCAAATGAACAATGCAAAGAAATGGAGGAAAACAAGAGAGTGGGCAAGACTAGAGACCTCTTCAAAAAAACTGGAGTTACCAAGGAACACTTCATACAAATTAGACACATTGAAGGACAGAAATGTTATGGACCTAACAGAAGCAGAAGACATTAAGAAGAGGTGGCAAGAATACACAGAAGAACTGTATAAAAAATGTCTTAATGACCCCGATAATCATGATAGTGTCATCACTCACCTAGCTAGACTTCCTGGAGTGTGAAGTCAAGTGGGTCTTAAGAATCATTACTACAAAGCTAGTGGAGATGATGGAATTCCAGCTGAGCTATTTCAAATCCTAAAAGATGATGCTGTTGAAGTATGGCACTCAATATGCCAGCAAATTTGGAAAACTCAGCAGTGGCTACAGGACTGGAAAAGGTCAGTCTTCATTCCAGTCCCAAAGAAGGGCAATGCCAAAGAATGTTCAAACTTCTGTACAACTGAGCTCTTTTCATGTGCTAGCAAGTTAATGCTCAAAATCCTTCAAACTAGGCATCAACAGTGCATGAAATGAGAAATTCCAAATGTTCAAGCTGGATTTAGAAAAGGCATAGAAACCAGGAATCAAATTGCCAGCATCCACTGGATCATAGGAAAAGCAAGAGAATTTCAGAAAAACATTTATTTCTGCTTCATTGACTACACTAAAGCCTTTGACTATGTGGATTACAACAAACTGTAGAAAGTTCTTAAAGTGGCAGGAATACCAAATCACCTTACCTGCCTTCTGAAAAACCTGTACGCAAGTCAAGAAACAACAGAACTGGACATTTTAACAATGGTTAAAAATTGGGAAAGATATACATCAAGATTGTATATTGTCACCGTGATTATTTAACATTTATGTAGAGTATATCATGTGAAATGATAGGCTGGATGCTCACAAGCAGGAATCAAGATTGCCAGGAGAAGTATCAACAACCTCAGATATGTAGATAATGTCTCTCTAATGGCAGAAGGTGAAAAGGAGCTAAAGAGCCTCTTGATGATGGTGAAAGAGGAGAGTGAAAAAACTGACTTAAAACTCAACATTCAAAAAACTGAAATCATGGCACGCAGTCCCAACACTTCATGACAAATGCAGGAAAAGTGGAAATAGTGATAGACTTTATTTTGGGGGGCTTCAAAGTCACTGCAGATGGTGACTGTAGCCACAGAATTCAAAGACACTTGCTCCTTGGAAGTAAGGCCATGACAGACCTAGACAGTGTGTATTAACAACATCGCATTGCTGACAAAGGTCTGTCTAGTCAAAGCTATGGTTTCTCCAAAGTCGGGTATGGGTGTGAGGTGGACTACAATGAAGGCTGAGTGTGAAAGAATTTATGCTTTTGAATTGTGGTGCTGGAAAGGACTCTTGAAAATCCCTTGGACAGAAAGAAGATCAAACCAATCTTAAAGGAAATCAACCCTGAATATCCATTGGAAGGTTTGATGCTGAAGCTGAAGCTCCAAGACTTTATATCCACCTATTTCAAATCCTGAAAGAGGATGCTGTGAAAGTGCCGCACTCAATATGCCAGCAAATTTGGAAAACTCAGCAATGGCCACAGAACTGGAAAAGGTCAGTTTTCATTCCAATCCCAAAGAAAGGCAATGCCAAAGAATGCTCAAACTACCACACAGTTGCACTCGTCTCACACGTTAGTAAAGTAATGCTCAAAATTCTTCAAGCCAGCCTTCAGCAATACGTGAACTGTGAATTTCCAGATGTTCAAGCTGGTTTTAGAAAAGGCAGAGGAATGAGAGATCAAATTGCCAAAATCTGCTGGATCATGGAAAAAACAAGAGAGTTCCAGAAAAACATCTATTTCTGCTTTATTGACTCTGCCAAATCCTTTGACTGTGTGGATCACAATAAACTGTGGAAAATTCTGAAAGAGATGAGAATACCAGACCACCTGACCTGCCTCTTGAGAAACCTATATGCAGATCAGGAAGCAACAGTTAGAACTGGACATGGAACAACAGACTGGTTCCAAATAGGAAAAGGAGTACGTCAAGGCTGTATATTGTCACCCTGCTTATATAACTTCTATGCAGAGTACATCATGAGAAATGTTGGGCTGGAAGAAGCACAAGCTGGAGTCAAGATTGCCAGGAGAAATATCAATAACCTCAGATATGTAGATGATACCACCCTTATGGCAGAGAGTGAAGAGGAACTAAAAAACCTCTTGATGAAAGTGAGAGAGGAGAGTGAAAAGCTTGGCTTAAAGCTTAACATTCAGAAAACTAATATCATGGCATCTGGTCCCATCACTACATGGGAAATAGATGGGGAAACAGTGGAAACAGTGTCAGACTTTATTTTTGGGGGGCTTCAAAATCACAGCAGATGGTGATTGCAGCCATGAAATTAAAAGATGCTTACTCCTTGGAAGGAGGGTTATGACCGACCTAGATAGCATATTCAAAAGCAGAGACATTACTTTGCCAGCAAAGGTCCATCTTGTCAAGGTTATGGTTTTCCAGTGTTCATATATGGATGTGAGAGTTGGACTGTGAAGAAAGCTGAGTGCTGAAGAATTGATACTTTTGAACTGTGGTATTGGAGAAGACACTTGAGAGTCCCTTGGACTGCAAGGAGATCCAACCAGTCCATTCTGAAGGAGATCAGACCTGGGTGTTCTTTGGAAGGTATGATGCTAAAGCTGAAACTCCAGTACTTTGGCCACTTCATGCCAAGAGTTGACTCATTGGAAAAGACTCTGACGTTGGGAGGGATTGGGGGCAGGAGGAGAAGGGAACGACAGAGGATGAGATGGCTGGATGGCATCACTGACTCAATGCACGTGAGTTTGAGTGAACTCTGGGAGTTGGTGATGGACAGGGAGGCCTGGCATGCTGCGATTCATGGGGTCGCAAAGAGTCGGACACGACTGAGTGACTGAACTGACTGACTGACTGATGCAAAGAGCCAAATCATTAGAAAAGACCCTGATGCTGGGAAACATTGAGGGCAAGAGGAGAAGCAGGTGGCAGAGGATAAGATGGTTAGATAGCAGCACTGACTCAATGAGCATGAGTTTGAGCCAATTCTGGCAGATTGTGAAGGGCAGGGAACTCTACATGCTGCAGTCCATGGGGTCACAAAGAGTTGGACATGCCTTAACCACCGAACAACAACAATGCCGTCTTTCAAGGATCTTGGAATTATCTGGTTTCTGAGAAGATGCCAATTCAAATTTAGTGATTTATTTCTTTAAAAATAATCAATACATTTTAATAACTCAAAGAAGACACTTTTTTCTAAAACAAACTGAAGAGAACGTTTTATCAGTGACAGAATCATAGGGAAATAAATATGAAAATAAAAACAACTGAATTGATGAAAGTAATCAGCTAATTGAGCTTCATAGTATATATTTGAATCAAATTATTAATGAATTAAAATTATTTCAACTTTACACATGGGAAAAACTGAGCAGTATTTGAATAAGAGTAAATATTTGTGACCAGAATAAAGGAGACAGATATTTATGTGCTTTTATTGTGGGTTGTGCACTATGAAAACTAAACATGTCATGTTGTTTGATCCTTGTAGCAAACAAGTTCTGGAAGACAGTGGCGTAACTGAATAGAAGGTACTTCTTATTTGTATTGCAAATTTGACATGGGTCAATAGGGCTGCTTTACACCTATTCAGGGGCCCTTACTGATGAAGGAGATTTACAGGAGCTTTGACAATTATGGAAACAGAATGAATTGTCTCCTAGCTCTTTTTATTCCCCCAGGTTTATTGATATATAACTGGCATATAACTCCTTTAAGTTTAATGTGTACAGTGTGATGATTTGCTACATGTATACATTAAAGAATGTTTATCAAAATAAGGTTAACTGACATCTTCATTTCACATAATTTCACTTTTTGTTATTCTTTTGTCATGGTGAGAACATTTAAGGTGTTGTTTCATAGCACTGTTAAGAATACAATATGGTATTGTCAACCATAGTCACCATGCTATGTATTAGATAACTGGGACTTACTCATCTTTTAAGTGATAGTTTATGCTCTTTGACCAGCGTCTCCCCATTTACCCAATACTCCAGTTCTTGGTGTCCATTAATCCATTTTATTTCTTTGAGCTCAACTTTGTTAATTTCTACATATAAGTGAAGTCATGTAGTATTTGTCTTTGTCTGACTTACTCCACTTAGAATGCTGAAGGCTTTTTTTATTATAAAAGTTGTTGATTTCTGTCATATGATTTTTCTGCATCTCTTGAGATGATAATGACTTTTGTCGTTTATTTTTTTAGTGTGGTATATCACATTTATTTGCATACGTTGAACCATCCTTGCATCTCAGTGATTAATCTTGCTTGACAACTGTATATAATCCTTTAATACTTTTAATGTGCTGTTGAATTTCATTTCTTAGTGTTTTGTTGAGAAATTTTGCATATTCTTTCATGAGGAATATTATCCTGTAGTTTTCTTGTAGTGCCCTTATGTGGCTTTGGTGTCTAGGTAATGCTGGTATTGTAAAAATGAGTTTTGGGAGTGTTTCCTCCTCTTCAGATATTTGGAAAAGTCTGAGAAGAATTGGTGTTAATTCTTTTTAAAATTTTGGTAGAATCATCTCTGAGGTCATCTGATCCGGAATTTTCTTTGCTGGAAGGTTTTTGATAACTGATTCAGCCTCCTTTCTGGTAACTGGTCTGTTCAGATATTCTGTTTCCTCATGCTTCAGTGTTCACCGTTTGTGTGTTTTTAAGAATTCATCCATTTCTTCTAGGTTATCCAATTTGTTACCATATAATTATTTACAGAAGTCTCTTATGATTCTTTGCATTTCTGTTTTTCCTCCTCTTTCATTTATAATTTTATTTATTTGAATCTTCTCTCTTTTTTTGTTTAGCAGTCTAGTTAAAGCTTTCTCAATTTTGTTCGTCTTTTCAAAAACTCAACTCTGAGTGTCTTTGATTTTTTTCCCTATCACTTTTCTATTATTTATTTCCTTTATTTCTTGTCAGATCTTTCTTATGTACCTTTGCTAACTTTGGGCTTTTGGCTGTTGAAGCCCTCTATTGAAATTGTATTGTATTTCAGTTCAGTCATTATACTTCTCAGTTTAATGTTTCCATTTGGTTCTTTTTTACATTTTCTATCTCTTTGAACTTCTTATTTTGTTTTTATATTGTTTTCCTGATTTCGTTATTGTTTATCCAGGTTCCCTTGTAGCTCTCTGAGCATCTTTAGGACAGTTACTTTGAATTCTTTGTCAGGAAATTCACATGTTCCCCTTTATTTAGGGTCAGTTACTGGAAGTTTTTTGTGTTCTTTTGATGGTGTCCTGTTTCCTTGAATCTGCACAATCCCAGTAGCCTGGCATAGGTGTCTGCACATTTGAAGAAGCAGTCATCTCTTCTTGGCTTTATGAACTCACTGGCTGGGAAAGCCCTTCACTTACTGGTCGGGGCGTGGTGGAGCATGCTGTGGCCACAGTGACGCAGGATGCCAGGTTCAAGAGTATATGGTGTCTCCATAGCTCAGGTCATGGGAGTCAACAACTGTGTGGTCCTTGGTGAGTTCTCTGAGGTTCTACTTGCGTTCCTGCAAGGGCTGTGGATGTTCTCAGCAGTGCTCCTCAAGGCCAGCAGCTGGGGACCAGGGCAGGTAGCAGGAGTATCTGGGGCTGGTGGTGTGATACTCTTGGTTGTGGAGGCCAGCTATAGGTGTCTATGTAGTGATGGGGTGCCGGAAGCCAGCATGGGAGATCCCACCCATGACAAGGTCATGCAGGACTCGAGGGAATCCCTGGGCCATCTGACCCAGGACAAGGTCATGTGGAAGAGTCCTGATGAGCAAGGCCTCAGGACTCAACGGACCCCCTGGACCTGCTCGAGCATCTACCCCCGAACCAGAATCTGTCTGTCTTACTATTTTATGTCTTTCACCAGCTCTTCTGACATTAGCAAGGGGCTGTCTCTGACCAAAAGAGTTAATTTAGGGCTCTAGTTGATAAATCTCCTGGGCATGAAAGGAGTGTTTCAAACCCTCTGTTAGCATTCTAGCTTACATGACAGCTTTATCCAGACTCTTGCAACATTGTTGAGCCTATGCAATGCTTGCTGCCAAGTTCTCACATCCCTTATCCATTGTGTTCCTGGGAGTGCATATAGTCAGGATGTAGAAGAAGCAAGTAACAGCCTTAGCATTAGCAACATTAGACTTTGAGTTAATATGTTCTTTCTTTGCCGTAACCTGCTGAATCTTTGCTCCATAAAAATGTAACTCTGTACTTTAAGGGTGACGCAGGCTAAGAATTTAAGAAGAAACACTTTAAGGGAAAATCATTGTTCTGGTGTTCTGGCTGACCAACCTTTATCAAAAGGAGGTCATGGAATATCAACAGGCCTCCGGAATAGAAGATGATGTACAGAAAATAAGACTTTTGCAGGATGGAACCTGATATCGATAAAAGTTATTACTGAGGGAATATTGAGTTGAGTCTGCACTTTTCACCTTGCTGTATGTACAACTCAGGGTATAAAAGCCCCGAGAAGAATAAAGTAAATGGGCCTCGCTTGAAGAAGCTTGGTCACCCCGTGTCTCTTTCTTTATCTCTTTATCTACCTTTCTTCACTCGCCGACGTCGTCCATCCTGAGGATATCCCTGGACTCTGCTGAGGCTGGACCTCGGCAATGGGGCTGAATGCAGATGTGCACATGGTGGTGAGGGGCCAGGGTCAGCAGCAAGGGCTGGGCTGGACTCCTTGTGTGCTAGCAGCTCTGGGGTGCCCTGCCTGTCAGTGCACACCCCTGTTGCACACTCACACCTGTTGCTGTAGTCTTGCCACAGGGACAAGCATAGCAGTGGATGCCAGCATTTCATAACATGAGAACAAGACCCCTATGGCCAATGTTATGAAACACTGGTGCCCAACTGCAAGGGCTGACCTCAAGCAGTGTATGGTGGTTGAGTTTGACCACAGGGGTCTCGTTCAGTCACTAAGTTGTATCTGACTCTTTGCGACCACTGAACTTCAGCATGCCTGGCTTCCCTGTCCTCCACTGTCTCCCTGAGTTCACTCAAACTCAACTCCATTGAGTCACTGATGCCATCCAACCATCTCTTCCTCTGTCATCCTCTTCTCCTCCTGCCTTCAGTCTTTCCCGTCATTAGGGTCTACTGGCATATAACACTGGTGCAGCCAAAGAGCTTCTGGGGGTCCTAGAACATGATGGTGGAGGGGGGGAGAAGTGTGGAGGTAACTCAGGTAGCTGACATCTGCAAATGCAATAGCCCGTAGGCTGAAATCCGGTGATATCTGCAGTGGGTCCATGGCAGCCATGCTGACTATTGGTTTCTCCAGTGGCAGTAGTGGCTGAGATCTTCTGCAGAGCAGATCGTTGGGAACTGTGGTCCCTCCTGTAGCTGATAGGGGTAGTCCCTGCCTTTCATCCTGACTCCTAGCTTTCTGTGTATGTCTCAGCTTTGCAAATCTCCATATATAGTTAAGCTAAAGTGGGTTCTGTTTTGAAAGGCTAGGTTAACAAGTTGCTTACTTTACTCTACTTTTCCAATCCAAGGGAACTCTTTCCAGGTGGGAATTCCTTCCAGCTGGGAATTCCTTCCAGCTGAGAATTCCCCCTTGGTGCTTAGCAGTGCCAGCAGGGAGAATGAGATGAAGCAGACAAAATGAAGTTAGGCTTCCTTCCCTTATGTGATTATTCTCAGGATTTTTGTTCTACTATGGTTTTAGAAAAGGCAGAGGAACCAGAGATCAAATTGCCAACATCCGCTGGATCATGGAAAAAGCAAGAGAGTTCCAGAAAAACATCTATTTCTGCTTTATTGATTATGCTAAAGCCTTTGACTGTGGATCACATTAAACTTTGGAAAATTCTTCAAGAGATGGGAATCCCAGACCACCTGACCTGCCTCTTGAGAAATCTGTATGCAGGTCAGGAAGCAACAGTTAGAACTAGACATGGAACAACAGACTGGTTCCAAATAGGAAAAGGAGTACGTCAAGGCTGTATATTGTCACCCTGCTTATTTAACTTGTACGCAGAATACATCATGAGAAACGTTGGATTGGAAGAAACACAAGCTGGAATCAAAATTGCTGGGAGAAATATCAATAACCTCAGATATGCAGATGACACCACCCTTATGGCAGAAAGTGAAGAGGAGCTAAAAAGCCTCTTGATGAGAGTGAAAGTGGAAAGTGAAAAAGTTGGCTTAAAGCTCAACGTTCAGAAAACGAAGATGATGGCATCCAGTCCCATCACTTCATGGGAAATAGACGGGGAAACAGTGTAAACAGTGTCAGACTTTATTTTTTTGGGCTCCAAAATCACTGCAGATGGTGACTGCAGCCATGAAATTAAAAGATGCATACTCCTTGGAAGAAAAATTATGACCAACCTAGATAGCATATTCAAAAGCAGAGACATTACTTTGCCAACTAAGGTCCGTCTAGTCAAGGCTGTGGTTTTTCCTGTGGTCCTGTATGGATGTGAGAGTTGGACTGTGAAGAAGGCTGAGTGCTGAAGAATTGATGCTTTTGAACTGTGGTGTTGGAGAAGACACTTGAGAGTCCCTTGGACTGCAAGGAGATCCAAAGGAGATCAGCCATGGGATTTCTTTGGAAGGAATGATGCTAAAGCTGAAACTCCAGTACTTTGGCCACCTCATGCGAAGTGTTGACTCATTGGATAAGACTTTGATGCTGGGAGGGATTGGGGGCAGGAGGAGAAGGGGACGACCAAGGATGAGATGGCTGGATGGCATCACTGACTCAATGGATGTGAGTCTGAGTGAACTCTGGGAGTTGGTGATGGACAGGGAGGCCTGGTGTGCTGCAATTCATGGGGTCGCAAAGAGTCAGACACGACTGAGCGACTGAACGGATTGATGTTGCTGAAGTTTTTTAAGTGGACTCTGAGCTCTCCCAGAGCTATTTCAGTTCATGGATAGCTGTCTGATTATTGATCCTTTCTTGGAGGTGAAGGCTGAGAGCTCTCATGCCACCATCTTGGTGATGTCACTCTCCACTGACTCTTTAATCATCCGTTTGTTTGTGATACATTTCATTGGCTACATGTAGCCGCACTCAGGGAATTACAATATTACTGTGTGTTTAAAAGAAAGTTGGACTATATTTGTAGAGTCCTAAAGATCAACACAATCTTTCTAATCCTAAAAACACTGAGAGTCAGAGGGATGAGCACGTGCATGTTTAGTCATGTCCAACTCTTTGCCACCCCAAGGACTCTAGCCTTCCAGGCTCCTCTGTCCACGAGATTTTCCCAGCCAGAATACTGGAGTGGGTTGCCATTTCCTCTTCCAGGGGTTATTCCTGACCCAGGAATTGAACCCAAGTCTCCTGCACTGGCAGGCCAGTTTTTCTCAAGGAGCCACTGGAAAAGACCCTCAGAGAGGTAAGATAATTTACCAAAGACTACTTACATATTCCCTGATGTTTCTCTCTGTTCTTATCACTACCTGGTCTCTCATCCCGTAATGATAGATCTGAAGTATGGCTTGAGGTGTATGTCACCCATAGTTGAAAAGAATAAAATTAGCAAGTTAAAGACAGTCACTGATAAGCCCAAATAAATAGCACCTATAAGAAATTGGAAAAAATAAGTAATTAAAGAATAAGAAAGTAATAGCAATATATTGAGGGAGAAATCCCCCAGCTGACAATCAAATCTCACTGTTGCTCTGCATTTCAAATGAAATTCATGATCCATTTCAACAGGACCTGGGCTGTTGAAGGGCTCTCTCTCACCCCTTCTTCCATCGCCCAAGTCATATGTCGTCAAGTAAAACTAAGGTCAAGGAGATTTTATCAGAGTAAATAATTTTGAGAAACAATTAACAGTTCAGTTCAGTTCAGTCTCTCAGCCGTGTCCAACTTTTTGTGACTCCATGAACAGCAACATGCCAGGCTTCCTTGTCCATCACCAACTCCTGGAGTTTACTCAAACTCATGTCCATTGAGTTGGTGATGCCATCCAACAATCTCATTCTCTGTCATCCCCTTCTCCACCTGTCCTCAATCTTTCCCAGCATCAGGGTCTTTTCCAATGAATCAGTTCTTTGCATCGGGCCAGTGTATTGGAGTTTTAACTTCAGCATCAGCCTTCCAATGAATATTCAGGAATGATTTTCTTTTGGGTGAACTGGTTGAGTCTCCTTGCAGTCGAAGGGACATCAAGAGTCTTCTCCAACACCACAGTTCAAAAGTATCAATTCTTCTGCACTCAGCTTTCTTTATAGTCCAACTCTCATGTCTATAAATGACTACTGGAAAAACCATAGCCTGACTAGATGGACCTTTATTGGCAAAGTAATGGCTTTGCTTTTAAATATGCTATCTAGGTTGGTCATAACTTTCCTTCCAAGGAGTAAGCATCTTTTAATTTCATGGCTGCAGTCACCATCTGCAGTGATTTTGGAGCCCCCCCAAAATAAAGTCTGACACTGTTTCCCCATCTATTTGCCATGAAGTGATGGGACTGGTTTCCATGATCTTAGTTTTCTGAATGTTGAGCTTTAAGCCAACTTTTTCACTCTCCTCTTTCATTTTCAACAAAAGGCTCATTAGTTCTTCTTTGTTTTATACCATAAGGGTGGTGTCATCTGCATATCTGAGGTTATTGATATTTCTCCCGGCATTCTTGATTCTAGCTTGTGCTTCATCCAGCCCAGCTTTTCTCATGATGTACTCTGAGTACAAGTTAAATAAGCAGGGTGACAATATACAGCCTTGACGTATTCTTTTTCCTATTTGGAATCAGTCTGTTGTTCCTTGTCCAGTTCTGTTGCTTCTGGACCTGCATATAGGTTTCTCAAGAGGCAGGTCAGGTGGTCTGGTATGCCCATCTCTTTCAGAATTTTCCACAGTTTGTTGTGATCCACACAGTCAAAGGCTTTGGCATAGTCAATAAAGCAGAAATAGATATTTTTCTAGAACTCTTTTTTTTTTGATAATCCAGAGGATGTTGGCAATTTGACCTCTGGTTCCTCTGTCTTTTCTAAAACCAGCTTGAACATTTGAAGGTCATGGTTCATGTACTGTTGAAGACTGGCTTGGAGACTTTTGAGCTTTACTTTGCTAGCATGTGAGATGAGTACAATTGTGCAGTTGTCTGAGCATTCTTTGCCATTGCCTTTCTTTGAGATTGGAATGAAAACGGACCTTTTCCAGTCCTGTGGCCACTGCTGAGTTTTCCAAATTTGCTGGCATATTAGTGCAGCATTTTCACAGCATCATCTTTCAGGATTTGAAAAGCTCAACTGGAATTTCATCACCTCCACTAGCTTTGTTCATAGTGATGCTTCCTAAGGCCCACCTTCCAGAATGTCTGGCTCTATGTGAGTGATCACTATCGTGATTACCTGGGTCATGAAGATGTTTTTGGTATAGTTCTTCTGTGTATGCTTGCCACCTCTTCTTAATATCATCCTCTCCTGTTATGTCCTAATGGTTTCTGTCCTTTATTTAGCCCATCTTTGCATTAAATGTTCCCTTGGTATCTCTAATTTTCTTGAACGGATCTCTAGTCTTTCCTATTCTATTGTTTTCCTCTATTTCTTTGCACTGATCGCTGAGGAAGCCTTTCTTATCTCTCTTTGAAATTCTTTGGAACTCTTCATTCAAATAGGTATATTTTTCTCTTTCTTCTTTGCCCTTTGCTTCTTTTCTTTTCATAGCTGTTTGTAAGGCCTCCTCAAACAGCCATTTTGCTTTTTTGCATTTCTTTTTCTTGGGTATTGTCTTGATCCCTGTCTCTTGTACAATGTCATGAACCTCCGTCCATAGTTCATCAGGCAATCTTTCAGTTCTAATCCCTTGAATCTATTTCTCACTTCCACTGTATAATCATAAGGGATTTGATTTAGGTCATTCCTGAATGGTCTAGTGATTTTTCCTACTTTCTTCAATTTAGTCTGAATTTGGCAATAATGGGTTCATGATCTGAGCCACAGTCAGCTCCCAGTCTTGTTTTTGCTGACTGTATAGTGAATCTCCATCTTTGGCTGCAAAGAATCTAATCTGATTTTGATGTTGACTATCTGGTGATGTCCATGTTTAGAGTCTTCTCTTTTGTTGTTGGAAGAGGGTGTTTTCTGTGACTAGTGAGGTGTCTTGACAAAACTCTACCTGTCTTTCCCTGCTTCATTCTGTACTCCAAGGTCAAGTTTGCCTGTTACTCTAGGTGTTTCTTGATTTCCTTTTTTGCATTCCATTTCCCTATAAAGAGCGGCGGCCTAGATGATCAATCCCACGTCCAAGGAGCAGCAGTTGCACTGGCACAGGAGGGCTGAGAGGAGGTACTCCACGTTCAAGGTCAGGAGGGGTGGCTGTGAAGAGATGCCCCATGTCCAAGGTAAGACACACCTAAGTAAGATGGTAGGTGTTGCAAGAGGGCATCAGAGGGCAGACACAGTGAAACCATAATCATAGAAAACTAGTCAATCTGATCACACAGACCACAGCCTGGTCTACCTTAGTGAAACTAAGCCATGACATGTGGCACACCCAAGATAGACAGGTCATGGTGGAGAGTTCTGACAGAATGTGGTCCACTGGAGAAGGGAATGGCAACCCACTTCAGTATTCTTGCCTTGAGAACCCCATGAACAGTATGAAAAGGTAAAATGATAGGATACTGAAAGAGAAACTCCCCTGGTCTGTAAGTACCCAATATGCTACTGAAGATCAGTGGAGAAATAACTCCAGAGAGAATGAAGAGAAGGAGTCAAAGCAAAATCAATACACAGCTGTGGAAGTGACTGGTGATAGAAGCAAGGTCCGATGCTGTAAAGAGCAGTATTGCATAGGAACCTGGAATGTCATGTCCATGAATCAAGGCAAATTGGAAGTGGTCAAACAGGAGATGGCAAGAGTGAATGTGGACGTTCTAGGAATCAGTGAACTAAAATGGACTGGAATGGGTGAATTTAACTCAGAGGACCATTGTATCTACTACTGTGGGCAGGAATCCCTTAGAATAAATGGAGTAGCCATTATGGTCAACAAAAGAGTCCAAAATGCCATATTTGGATGCAATCTCAAAAACGACAGAATGATCTGTTCATTTCCAAGGCAAACCATTCAATATCACAATAATCCAAGCCTATGCCCCAACCAATAACGCTAAAGAAGCTGAAGTTGAATGGTTCTATGAAGACCTACAAGACCTTTTAGAACTAACACCCACAAAGAGATATCCTTTTTCATTATAGGGGACCGGAATGCAAAAGTTGGAAGTCAAGAAACACCTGGAGTAACAGGCAAATTTGGCCTTGGAGTATGGAATGAAGCAGGGCAAAGGCTAATAAAGTTTTGCCAAGAAAAGGCACTGGTCATAGCAAACAGCCTCTTCCAACAACACAAGAGAAGACTCTACACATGGACATCATCAGATGGTCAACACCGAAATCAGATTGATTATATTTTTTGCAGCCAAAGACCGAGAAGCTCTACACAGTCAACAAAAACAAGACCAGGAGCTGACTGTGGCTCAGATCATGAACTCCTTATGGCCAAATTCAGACTTAAATTGAAAAAAGTAGGAAAAATCACTAGACCATTCAGGTATGACCTAAATCAAATCACTGATGATTATAAAGTAAAAGTGAGAAATAGATATAAGGGGCTAGATCTGATAGATAGAGTGCCTGATGAACTATGGACAGAGGTTCATGAGATTGTATAGGAGACAGGGATCAAGACCATCCTCATGGAAAAGAAATGCAAAAAAGCAAAATGGCTGTCTGGGGAAGCCTTACAAATAGCTGTGAACAGAAGAGAAGTGAAAAGCAAAGGAGAAAAGGAAAGATATAAGCATCTGAATGCAGAGCTCCAAAGAATAGCAAGGAGAGATAAAAAAGCCTTCCTCAGCGATCAATGCAAAGAAATAGAGGAAAACAACAGAATGGGAAAGACTAGAGATCTCTTCTAGAAAATTAGAGATAGCAAAGGAATATTTCATGCAAAGATGGGCTCGATAAAGGACAGAAATGGTATGGACCTAACAGAAGCAGAAGATATTAAGAAGAGGTGGCAAGAATACACAGAAGAATGGTACAAAAAAGATCTTCATGACCCAGATAATCATGATGATGTGATCACTCTCCTAGTGCCAGACATCCTGGAATGTGAAGTCAAGTGGGCCTTAGAAAGCATCACTATGAATAAAGCTAGTGGAGGTGATGGAATTCTAGTTGAGTTATTTTAAATCCTGAAAGATGATGCTGTGAAAGTGCTGCACTCAATATGCCAGCAAATTTGGAAAACTCAGCAATGGCCACAGGACTGGTAAGGTCAGTTTTCATTCCAATTACAAAGGAAGGCAATGCCAAAGAATGCTCAAACTACCACACAATTGCACTCATCTCACACACTAGTAAAGTAATGCTTAAAAGTCTCCAAGCCAGGCTTCAGCAATACGTGAACTGTGAACTTCCAGATGTTCAAGCTGGTTTTAGAAAAGGCAGAGTAACCAGAGATCAAATTGCCAACATCCACTGGATCATGGAAAAAGCAAGAGAGTTCCAGAAAAACATATATTTCTTCTTTATTGACTATGCCAAAGCCTTTGACTGTGTGGATCACAATAAACTGGGGAAAGTTCTTCAAGAGATGGGAATCCCAGACCACCTGACCTGCCTCTTGAGAAATCTGTATGCAGGTCAGGAAGCAACAGTTAGATCTGAACATGGAACAACTGACTGGTTTCAAATAGGAAAAGGAGTACATCAAGGCTGTATATTGTCACCCTGCTTATTTAACTTATATGGAAAGTACATCATGAGAAATGCTGGGCTAGAAGAAGCACAAGCTGGAGTCAAGATTGCCAGGAGAAATGTCAATAACCTCAGATATGCAGATGATACCACCCTTATGGCAGAAAGTGAAGAGGAACTAAAGAGCCTCTTGATGAAAATGAAAGAAGAAAGTGAAAAGTTTGGCTTGGAGCTCAACATTCAGAAAATTATGATCATGGCATCTGGTCCCATCACTTCATGGGAAGTGATGGGGTAACAGTGGAAGCATGGCTGATTTTATTTTTCTGCGATTCAAAATCACTGCAGATGGTGATTGCACCCATGAAATTAAAAGACACTTACTCATTGGAAGGGAAGTTATGACCAACCTAGACAGCATTTTGAAAAGCAGAAACATTACTTTGCCAACAAAGGTCCGTCTAGTCACAGCCCTGGTTTTTCCAGTGGTCATGTATGGATGTGTGAGTTGCACTGTGAAGAAAGCTGAGCGCTGATGAATTGATCCTTTTGAACTGTGGTATTGGAGAAGATTCTTGAGAGTCCCTTGGACTGCAAGGAGATCCAACCAGTCCATTCTAAAGGAAATCAGCCCTGAATATTCACTGGAAGGACTGATGCTAAAGCTGAAACTCCAGTACTTTGGCCACCTCATGCCAAGAGTTGACTCATTGGAAAAGACCCTGATGCTGAGAGGGATTGGGGGCAGAAGGTGAAGGAGAGGACAGAAGATGAGATGGCTGGATGGCATCACTGACTTGATGGACATGAGTTTGAGTGAATTCCGGGAGTTGGTGATGGACAGGGAGGCCTGAAATGCTGAGATTCATGGAGTAGCAAAGAGTTGGATACAACTGAGCGACTGAACCGAACTGAACTCCCTATAATAAAAATGACAGCTTTTTTTGGGTGTTAGTTCTAAAAGGTCTTGTAAGTCTTCATAGAACCATTCAACTTCAGCTTCTTCAGCATTCCTTGTCAGTCCATAGACTTGGATTATGGTAATATTGAATGGTTTGTCTTGGAAATGAAAAGAGATCATTCTGTTGTTTTTTAGATCACATCCATGTCCTGCATTTCAATCTCTTTTGTTGACTATGATGGCTACTCCATTTCTTCTGAGGGATTCTTGCCCACAGCAATAGATATAATAGTCATCTGAGTTAAATTCACTCATTCCAGTCCATTTTAGATCGCTGATTCCTAAAATGTCAATATTCACTCTTGCCATTTCCTGTTTAACAACTTCCAATTTGTCTTGTTTCATGGACCTAACATTCCAGGTTCCTATGCAATATTGCTCTATACAGCTTTGGACTTTGCTTCTATCACCAGTCACATCTACAACCGGGTGTTGTTTTTGCTTTGGCTCTATCTCTTCATTCTTTCTGGAGTTATTTCTCCACTGATCTCCAGCAGCATATTGGGCACCTACTGACCTGGGGAGTTCATCTTTCAGTGTCCTATCTTTTTCCTTTTCATGCTGTTCATAGGTTTCTCAAGGCAGGAATACTGAAGTTGGTTGCCATTCCCTTCTCCAGTGGACCACATTCTGTCAGACCTCTCCACCATGACCCATCTGTCTTGGGTGGCCCTACATGGCATGGTTCATGTTTCATTGAGTTACACAAGGCTGTGGTCCATGTTATCAGATTGGTTAGTTTTCCCTAATTGGGGTTTTCAGTATGTCTGCCCTCTGATGGAGGAGGATAAGTGTCTTATGGAAGCTTCCTGATGGGAGAGAATGACTGAGGGGGAAACTGGGTCTTATTCTCATGGGTGGGGCCATGCTCAGTGAATCTTTTATCCAATTTTCTGTTAATGGGGGAGCTATGTTCCCTCCCTGCTATTTACCTGGGGCTAAACTATGGTGGAGGTAATGAAGATATTGACTACTTCCTTTAAAAGATCCCATGCATCCACTATTAATAGACTGAGCAACAACTCATGGTCAGGGAAGAGAGCCAAAGATCTTCTCATTCCTAGGATAAAGCCTGTACTTGAATTTTAATTGTGAATTTCCTGTGTCCCCCTTCTGAAAGTGAAAGTGTCAGTTATAAATAAAAGCATTTTAATTTTGCTCTTCAGTTCAAAATTTTTGTAGGAGAAACTCCTTTCCTCTCCTTCACATGCATGCTCAATTGTTCAGTCATGTCCAACACTTTAGCAACCCCATGGACTGTAGCCCACCAGGCTTCTCTGTCCATGGGATTTCCCCGGCAAGAATACTTCAGTGGATTACCATTTTCTCCTCCAAGTAATCTTCCTGACCCAGGGATTCAACCTGTGTTTCCTGCATCTCCTGCATTGGCAGGCAGATTCTTTACCACTGTGTCACCTGGGAAGCCTTCCTTGCCTTGATGTATGTGGTTTATGTACACTGGTGATCCCCACTCATACCCTCCAGTCTAAGCATAAGCAAAGGACTGAGGCTTGGCCAAAGAGAATGTGCCAACCTCTGACAGAGCAGGTGGTTCAAGGAGGGATATTAATACCAAACAAAGTGATTAGTGTCATCTCTGGAAAATGAGAGGGAGTGTTTGCTGAATAAAACTTCCTCATTTCGCTGAAATTCCCTGCTATAAAGACGATATAGAGCTAGAAATTTGAGTGGCTTTTTAAAATTCTAAATATTAAAATTTCTGAAAATAAGGTTATGGTTTCTACCCTGTAAGAGTGTTATGAATATTAAGTGATGTTTATATAAACATCAATCCATAACTTTGCCTAGTATACAATAGATATACATTAAGGAGTGGGTGATGGACAGGGAGGCCTGGAGTGCTGCGGTTCATGGGGTCGCGAAGAGTTGGACATGACTGAGCAACTCAACTGAACTGAAATGTTAGATAAAGCTAAAGTATAAAGGTGCAGAGTATGTAGGAATTTATTATCCAAAGAATTATATCTCTATAAAAATATTGCCTATATTGTAAGATTTGACTCTATCATTTCCAAGTATAGCTATATTTGGATTACTAAGTATTGAGCTAATCAAAAAGTCACTACAAAAATACTCTTTGTAACAAAGGGTATGACAGATGCAATTAACTTTGTACATCTCTAGAGTGGTATTACATATGCTCATGAGATGACTTTGGACTTGCAAGTTTTAGAATTTGTTCAATACATTTTTTAGTGTTAAATGCATTTTACTTCAGCCAGATACTTGGATATTACTTCATCATTAATTGAATTGATGCCCTTGTAAATGTGCAATTGGTATAACAAAAAACCCCTATCTTCTTGTGTAGTATCAGGGTTTTTATACACCTTTAAATGTTGTCACTAAGAATAAGAATCATCAGAAGACTGCTTATATGTTCTATGAAGAGGCCCACTGTTAAAGAAAAATTCATCTCTATGCTGCCTGTCTTACCTTGGGCTGCTATAACAATATACCATAGATTGGTTGGCTTAAAGAACAGGTATTTATTTCTCATAGTTCTGGTGGCTGGGAAGTCCAAGATCAGGGTTCCTGCATGGTTACATTCTGATGAGAGCCCTCTTTCAACTTTGGCCGCATACTTGCTTGGGTTCTCACATGGCTAAAAGAGAGAGTCTGGTATCTTTCTCTTCTTATAATGCCACAGAGCCCATCTTGGGCTCCCTGCAATGACCTTATCTCAACCTAATTACTCCTCAGTGATCCCATTTCCAAATACCATTACATTCAATATGTAAACTTTGGGGGACGTACACATTCAGTCCTTTAAAACTACCTTGACTCTATTCCCAGCAGTTTCTTGAAAAATTATTCAATTATTTGAATTATTCAATAATTATTCTAATTGCTAGTCAGTAAAAAAGATAGGTAACAGATTAGATGCTAGTAATAATTACCAAATGCAAAATGCCTGCTATTAAGCCAAACTACTGTCTCAACTACATGAGCAATATTTCTGATACTGGTTTGCTTTTCTTCTCTCTTCCCCAAGAAGGGCACATCTTCGCTTAACCCCAAGAGTGACAATTTTACATGAGAGTCATGATTTAAACTGTGATCTCATGGCATAAGGGCTGTCAGCACAGGTGGCATAATTTTGAATATTTTCATTTGAGTTTTTTCAGGAAGAGTAGGTGAATGGTGTTGGAAGCCAGAAAGTTTATCAAGTAAATATTCACAAGTATTCTATAATTTAAACAGAGTGAGTGGAATTCAAAGAATGTATATACTACCCATGAGAATTCTCTGGTTTTAACTCTTTGTGCACCACCACCGTGGATTTATGCATGCATGCATGCTAAGTCATTTCAGTTGTGTCTGACTCTGCGATGCTATGGACTGTCACCCTCCAGGCTCCTCTGTCCATGGGACTTCCCAGGCAAGAATACTGAAGTGGCTTGCCATGCCCTCCTCCAGGCATGGATTCTATATAAACATTCAAATCAAGAACACTTCATATCTATATACAGATCATCTTCTATCTACTTCAGGCCCATTATGACTCAGCATTCGGACTGTTTCGTTTGGTCTCTCTGTTTTGAAAAGTTAGGAATGAAAGCAAGAGAGATCAAGTGGACACCCTAAATACTAGGCACCAGATTCTCAAATGTCTCAAACAGAAATCCTTAACTTCAAAATGTGATAAAAGAAGTTTTTATAAAGTAATTGCAGATGATATTAAGGTTTTCATAATGGCTGATTTTGTCAGGCTGGGTCCTACAGCCCAGAAGGAGGACAGGAGGAGAGAGGAAAAGAAAGTAAAAGATAGAGATTAAAAAAAAATTTTTTTTCCATTATGGTTTGCTATGGCTTCCCTGGTGGCTCAGACACTAAATAATTGGCATGAAATGCAGGAAATCCTGGTTCAACCCCTGGGTCATGAAGATCTCCTGGAGAAGGGAATGGCTCCCCACTCCAGTATTCTTGCCTGGAGAACTCAATGGACAGAGGAGCTTAGCGGGCTACAGTCTACAGGGATGCAAAGAGTCGGCCCCAGCTGAGCAACTAATGCTTTCATTTTTTCACTTTTGGCTTACTACAGGATATTGAATATAGTTTCTGGTGCTATACAATAGTGCCTTGCTGTTTATCCATTCTTTATCTAATAGTTTGCATCTGAATGAGCTTTTTTAATGGATGGTTCTTCTACAGATTTTCTTTCCTTTCCTTTCAGTTTTACCTTTGAGCTTGGCATTTATAGATCTAAATAACAATATTAAGATTCCCTTGAGAATGATCCACTTTGGATCATCAAAACCACTGGATTCATGAAAGCTTAACTAGAAAGATCTGAATTTAGCCAAAGTAAGCATTTTTCAAAGTACTTTTGACTTGGAAAAAGCTCTTCAGTGGGATGTGTAATTCCATCTTGTCTGTAGGGCTTTCCTTTTTAAAACAATTTTTGAATGGCATATAATAAATACATTTAAGCAAATATATATAGATATAGGTAGATAGCTTTGGATTAACACATTATCCAAAAATATAAAATATTTTAATGCTATCTTCAGAAGAGAAATAATACAAAAAATATATACTGCAATCTTTTCCATTAAAAGTAAAAGCTTTTTATTTTAATTTCATTTAAAGTTCATAATTCATTGAAAAGTAAACTTAACAACCTAAGGGTACATCATATTTGGTTTTGTGAGTAAATAAATATCTATAAAATATTTTTAATGCATGTTATGAGAAAAAAGTGCCATTGTGACCAGATGTGTAGAGTTCTTGCCCTTTATAAAAATAAATGAGCTAATTTTTAATTTCTACATTTAGGCATAACTAAATAGATAAGAAATGAGATTTACAATGTTATTTGAAAAGTCTGTGAATAACATACTCTATGCAGTGTAATTATTTCCCATAATGCTAAGCCATCTTTAATGCTCATTAGCTTATGCTTTTCAAATTGATTTTTAAAGTACTAAACATACACAAGAATTTTGGTCTGATGAAGGGAAAATTGAACAAAATTTGCTGAATTATATCATTATGCTCCTAGTTTCCTTATTGCATTTCAACATCTCTGTGCCTTGTGCTTCCTGCCTTTAACGAATAGTTAATTATGGATATAAATTAAACAATATTTGACTGAGAATTTTTAAAAAAAAGCAATGTGCTGTTTAAAACTAATGTACTAGACAAGATAATCTACTGAATCAGAAATTAAGAGGCTGAGTCATGAGCCAGCTCATCTGACCTCCTCCAAACATCGAAAACGCTCACTTGAGGACACATGAATTGTCTGAGACTATTTCTTTTTAAAGGGAGCATTTCTTAAATAATGACTCTATTTTTTATTCAAGGAATAGAAATTTCAGTAGAGATCAATAGTGTCTTGAATTTTAGGAACCGTTATACCTGTGAACCAATGACTAGGAAAACCTATTCTAATCCAAACCCATTAGTTTCTCCAGGAAAAAACTGAAGCCCTAAGAATTTATGTCTTTGTCAAATGTTTAAATGCAGTTAGATAAATACCTGAAAACAACTCAGAGATGTTTGTTTTATATACTTACTATTGGCATTAATATTTTTAAATCATTTAACATGATTGATATTAATATTGAATTTAATGTCATATTATCTCTAGTATTGTTATTAAGAAGGAAAACGAAGAATATTCAGTTCCTCTCAGTAGGATCATTAGACTATCAAAGTTATAACAAAATTTGAAATTAAAAGGAAAATTACTGGCATTTTCCATTTATGAAGATTAGAATATTGATTTTCTGCTGTGGAACTGTTCTAGGTTTTACACATAGCCTTTGAATCTTAATTATTTGACTAACTTGTGCCATTCCATGTTAAAAAATTTCAGAATTTCCAGCACTGATTTTTTAATAATACATTAGTAAATTGGGCTTCAAAACTGATCTTAAAGTATAAAAAAGTGAAATAAGAATAGAGATAAATACTAGTAAAGTATCTAACTACTTAATTCTTTGCACATAGAGCATCCTAGTTTTGGAGAGAGTTCATATTTTCCATTCTTCTTTTGTTTTGTTTAGTACTATGAGTATCAGTGGCATCCGGTCCCATCACTTCATGGGAAATAGATGGGGAAACAGTGGGAACAGTGTCAGACTTTATTTTTGGGGGCTCCAAAATCACTGCAGATGGTGACTGCAGCCATGAAATTAAAAGACGCTAACTCCTTGGAAGAAAAGCTATGACCAACCTAGATAGCATATTGAAAAGCAGAGACATTACTTTGCCAACAAAGGTCCGTCTACTCAAGGCTATGGTTTTCCCAGTGGTCATGTATGGATGTGAGAGTTGGACTGTGAAGAATTGATGAGCGCCGAAGAATTGATGCTTTTGAACTGTGGTGTTGGAGAAGACTCTTGAGAGTCCCTTGGACTGCAAGGAGATCCAACCAGTCCATTCTGAAGGAGATCAGCCCTGGGATTTCTTTGGGGGGAATGATGCTGAAGCTGAAACTCCAGTACTTTGGCCACCTCATGCGAATAATTGACTCATTGGAAAAGACTCTGATGCCTGGAGGGATTGGGGGCAGGAGGAGAAGGGGATGACAGAGGATGAGATGGCTGGATGGCATGACTGACTTAATGGACATGGGTCTGAGTGAACTCTGGGAGTTGGTGATGGACAGGGAGGCCTGATGTGCTGTGATTCATGGGGTCGCAAAGAATCGGACACGACTGAGTGACTGAACTGAACTGATGTGTATCAAAGTCCAAAACAAAATTGGAAATCACAAAGGATTTAAAACAGAGGGCACTCAGTATGCAGAATGGGTTACCCAGTTGATGGAAGAGCTAGGAAGCCAAACAGGATGGTAGATAACACAGAGATCAGATAACACAGAAGGCTACTGCCCTCCCTGAAATGGAGGATAAAGGACTGTGAAATTCAGGAAACGTGGCAGGACTGACTGGCCTGTGTGGAGCTGTGCAGAGCACATAGATACTCTTCAAGATGCTGCCCAAGGCAGTGAGGGAACGGCAGAGATAACTGGGCTCCTGTGGTTCCTTCTGCCCTCTAATTTCCCACTGGAAGTTCACCTTGAGCCAACTCAGACAGAAGCACAGGGATTCCCTCTGTCCATCCCCCTCAAACCCTTCCCCTGCCCCACCTGCTGCCGCACTTTGGGAAATGTTGCCAGGGATACAGTGAAGAAATGAAGGCTCATGGAATTCTGATTTATTTTCCTTTTTTTTTTTAATGGACAATTGAGACAATGTTAGTGATCTCTTCTTCTAAGATGCCAGTGTACTTTCCACAAAACTTTTTGACACACATTTTGTCATAATTACTTACTTGAACAAGTGCCTCGCCCAATAGGTTGTGACCTTCTTGAGTAAAGAAGCCAGCTTATCATTTCCATTGCCAGCAGTATCGTCTCATATATACCAGGCACCATGTATACCCAGAGGCATGGAACATTAATCTGCCAGCTCCCATAGTTAATTGATGCCCAAATGACAAAAGCTAGAAATAGAAGAATAAATGTCTGAGGTAGCAATGCCTGTGCCTCATAGCTACACGCCTTCATGCATCGAATATCTCCTTGCAGAGTTTTTGCTAATGTCACCACTGCCTTCATATGTAAGGAAACCCTGAATAAATGTAAATCTCTCCATCTGAAAATTGACAGTAAAGAGAACAATCTCTGTGGCTGTGATCATGCTGTGTAGGGTAGCTACTTCACACACACACACACAAACAAATAAAAACTTTTTCCTATATTGTTCATTTTAGATTTAATTTTATTTTATTGTCTAAGCCCAGAGTTTGACTGCCTGCTCAATTCACATGGCTTAAGAAGGCAAGGGCAAATATTGGCCCGCATTTCTATATGATTTATTAGAATCATGGCCTTCACTAGGCAGGCATCATGAGATTATAAACCAGGGTGTATTGAGGTTTCTTTCTTCCCTCAGTCTCAGGAAATATTTGAAAAGTACTAGGAACAAAGGGAGCTTCTCAGCTTCTCTGTCCTGGCCGGCCTGCCTGGGTTTGACAGGTGGAATGGTGACATTGAGGTTATTATTGAAGCATGTATTCTGTTGATTCTGGCTCCTGATTTGGAAGAGCTACAAACACTTTCAAGGCATATATCCTGCAAAAAGTGTCCCAAGTAAGCTCTGTAAATGTACACTGGTCCATATAGTTTTTCTCGCATGTATTTGTTTACTCCACAAATGTTTTTTTTAGTGCCTGCCCAAGCCCCATATTATGAGCTGAGAATACAAATATGAAAAAATGCTTTTGCATCTGGTCTTCAATAAGCAGAGGGAGTTCAGAGTTTTGTGGAAAGGGAGCCACGAAAACAAGTGTTTAAATTGTTTAAATAGACCCTATATAAGCTATTCTAATGTTTGATGCATGGAAAAGATGGACTAGAGGGTGGGGGAAGACTTCACACAGGAGAATGTGTTTGAGTCAAAGGGATGAGAAACATAAAGAAAAGGCCAGGTGAAGATTTACCAAGACATGAAGGCATGGGAGATCGTGAGATTTTTCTAGGAATTCCATTTACTGCTTTTACTAGATAAGAAGTAGGAGAGGATGTTGAGGGGATGAGACTGAAGGGGGTGAACTGAAATAAGGATGAAGTTCTTTATGTGCCAGCAAAGAAGTAAAGAGTTTTATCCTATAAGTGATGATAAGCCATTGAAAATTTTTGAGCATGGTAAAAATATTTCAAAGATTTTTCTGTTGTAGCGAATGAACTATTTTGAAGTGGAGATGAGGTTTAACAACAGGAAGTCTAATTAGAAGTAAATTTTAACAATCAATGAGGAGGCTTTCACTTGAAACTCATTAAACAGATATTATCTTAAGAGCAAGCCAGCATGCGAGTCACTAGGCATATACTGTGGAACGAAGTGGTCATGGGCCCTGCTTTTGTAGAATCACAGCTCAACAATGATGAAGTATAAGGCTGCAGTCCATGGGGTCGCTAAGAGTCGGACACAACTGAGTGACTTCACTTTCACTTTTCACTTTCATGCATTGGAGAAGGAAATGGCAACCCACTCCAGTATTCTTGCCTGGAGAATCCCAGGGATTGGGGAGCCTGGTGGGCTGCCGTCTATGGGGTCACACAGAGTCGGGCACGACTGAAGCGACTTAGCAGCAGCAGCAGCAGCAAAGCTGCAAGGGCAATAATGGAGCTGGAGAGAAAGGAGTAAACACAAGAGAGGATTGAAGATGGATGAAACTGGACTTTGACACAGCAGTGTGGAAAGATAGAGACATCTGAGATGTTGAGTTGAATTGTGTCCCCATCATATCAAATGTGGGTTGAATTGCACACCATCAAATTAGTATGTTGAAGTCCTAACCTGTAGTACCTCAGAATGTGATCTTATTTACAAATAGGGTCATGGGTGAAGGAAAGTTTCATCGCTCAAAATAGTGTGGAGTTAAAACTCTCCTCCAGGTCCTCCTCACCATTCTATGCAAAACAAAGAACTCTCTCACCTGAAGGGAAAAAAAAAAAAAGAAGATATTAAGGTTGATTACGCCCTGCTCCCAGCCTGTCCAGCCGCTGGCCAATCTCCAGAATTCCTTGCCCCAGCTGTTTAAGAGATAACTACTCCGAACAATCTTGGAGAAGAAGAGGCCCCCTTAAGACAGTAGTTTTCCATATATACGCCTATATATACTTACTCTTTTCTTGGGTTAGTGCAGCAGTTCACTAATCTCACTGCTGCCCCTTCTCGCCTCATTAAAGGTGATCTGTTCCTGTAAAGTGCTAGTCTTGTTCTTTTTCCGAACCTCACCTTCTCTAATTCCCTTATCCTACAATGGGAGGTAATTAGTTAGAATGAGGTCATACTGGAGTGGGGTGAGTATCTAATCTGATATGATTGGTGTCCAGGTCATTAAGATGTGTTTTTGTATAGTTCTTCTATGTATTCTTGCCATGTCTTCTTAATATCTTCTGCTTTAAGGTCCATATCGTTTTTTTCCTTTATTGTGCCCATATTTGCATGAAATATTCTCTTGGTAGCTCTAATTTTCTTGAAGAGATCTCTCATCTTTCCCATTCTATTGTTTTCCTTTATTTCTTTACATTGATCACTTAGGAAGGCTTTCTTATCTCTCTTTGCTATTCTTTGGAACTCTGCATTAAGATGGGTATATCTTTCCTTTTCTCCTTTGCCTTCAGCTTCTCTTCTTTGCAAAATTCACACTTAAATTGAAGAAAGTAGAGAAAACCACTAGACCACTCAGGTATGGCCTAAATCAAATCCCTTACGATTGTACAGTGGAAGTGACAAATAGATTCAAGGGATTAGATTTGATAGACAGAATGCCTGAGGAACTATGGATGGAGGTTCATGACATTGTACAGGAGGCAATGATGAAGACCATCCCCAAGAAAAAGAAATGCAAAAAAACCAAATGGTTGTCTAAGGAGGTCTTAGAAATAGCTGAGAAAAGAAGAGACACTAAAGGCAAAGAATAAAGCAAAGATATATCCATCTGAATCCAGAGTTCCAAAGAAGAGCAAGGCGAAATAAGAAAGCCTTTCTAAGTAATCAATGCAAAGAAACAGAGGAAAAAAATAGAATGGGAAAGACTAAACAACCCAGTTTGTGGTATTCTGTTCCAGAGTCCTCAGGAATCTAATACAGATGCTTCTTAGGTTCCCAGCTTGACCAGTTTTATTTTATAGTGAGAAACATGATATGAACTTGATTTTTTCCCCATTATGTGTCAGCACAAAGGAAGCTTCTTTCTTATCCACATCCCTCATAAGTGCTAAGAATGCTGCTTTTATTATCGAATTTGTACTATTCTTATGAATTGTATTTGAAGTTGGAAATGGATAGAACCATGGTTTCTCATGCCAATGTTGATTCCTTTTTCAGTTACTAAGGCAATGGCAACCCACTCCAGTACTCTTGCCTGGAAAACCCCATGGGCAGAGGAGCCTGGTAGGCTGCAGTCCATGGGGTCGCTATGAGTCGGACACAGCTGAGCGACTTCACTTTCACTTTTCACTTTCATGCATTGGAGAAGGAAATGGCAACCCACTCCAGTGTTCTTGCCTGAAGAATCCCAGGGATTGGGGAGCCTGGTGGGCTGCCGTCTATGGGGTCAGACAGAGTCGGACACGACTGAAGTGACTTAGCAGCAGCAGCAGCAGCAGCAGCAGCAGCAGCAGCACTGAATCACTTGCAAAGCTAGGCTAAAAATGTGAAAAAGTTAAAAAAATAATTCAAAAAAACAAAACAAAACAAAAAATTCATTTAGATTGTCGTTTTGGCTAGGACTTGTAGTTAGGGAATTAATAGAAATATCATATATTCTCTGCTAATACAGTTATATGAACAAGGCTACGTGTATAACCTGTTTAGCAACTTGATGATTTATTGTTTTATGATACTTTAAACTCCATCTTTAAAAAAAACCACCGCCAGAGTCTGTTAGCACTTTTGCTTGATCTTTGTGGAATACTATGAAAATAATAATAAACCTCTAGGTAGAATAAACAATCTGTTTGCGACAATTGCCCGAGTGCCTTCTGGCAAGTCTAGTCCTTTCTGCTCTCTTTAAAGTTGCGAAGTGAAAATTGCTTTGCAGCAGTAATACATTCTGGCCAAAATAGGAAGAAAGTATATACAAGTTTCACTTTAAAGTTGAGACTGGTTATTCAATCATCTGAACTTCATCAGTGGCTTTGTGAAATTGGCTCTTTTCTAAGGAAGCATTTTTTCCCTACAAATCAGATTTTAAACTATTATTGTTTTGTATTACTGCTCAGTAAAAAATAGAACTGGGGAGTAAATATGGTGGTATATAACTTATGGTCACATTTTAAAGGACACATTTGCTTAGAATGTAATATGACTTAATCACGATTACCATTTCCATTCACAATATTACCTGTCTCCAGAGCTGGCCTCCATTTAGTATATAAACATGAAGCACTTCCTGCTAAAGTGACGGGTGGATAGAAATTGGTCATATGTGAGAATATAATGTGGACATTAGCCACCCTCCAAGCTCCAATTTTACCTTGTTTATTTTTCCTTTTCACTGCCATTATTCCTAGGTGTCATTTCTATTAAGTAGCCATATGATCTGACTCCTAAAGTTGATATCTATTTGTTTTCCAAAATTCGTTTTCTTATAATCAAATGTGCAATAAGCACAGATTAAGAGGTTTGGAAAAATTATAACATATTGCCTGGTCTCTAAAAAAAAAAAATAACTAGAAATGATGGGTTTTGTTTTCTTTTTACTGGTATTTGAGAATCTGCCCAATAATTTTGTCTGATCATTATAATACTCCACAGTGTGTCATTTTTAGTCAGTCACGTCCAACTCTTTGTGACCCCATGGACTGTAACCCACCAGGCTCCTCTGTCCATGGAATTCTCCAGGCAAGAATACTGGAGTGGATAGCCATTCCCTTCTTCAGAGGATCTTCCCAACCCGGGATGGAACTGGTATCGCTTGCTTTTAAGGAAGATTCTCCACTGTTGAAGCACCAGGGAAGCCCTTCTCTCCTATTTAGTCTTTGATCCACTCCAATATCACTTCTAATTATCCCTAATTGCTAAGTGAGGCCTTTCCTATTATTCAGTTTTTTACTTTATCTGCTGTATTTGCCACTGTTGGTCCTTGGGCTTCTGTGATCAGGCACTCTCCTGGGTCTTCTATATTGACACTGCTTCTTCATTGTCTTCCTATTCATCTCCTCCTCCACATCAGTTTCTCATGCTCATTGGAGTGTCTCATAGTTACATATAACAAACAGTAATGTATTGTTCAAACCTCTTCCTTGACTTACACATCTCACAGTCTACTCGGTAGGATGAAATGATCCATAGGAAACTTACCTGTAATATGTCAAAAAGCAAATTTGTCTCCTCCATACCAAGTTTCTCTTCTTAGCCCATACTTTCTAGCTCTATGAATGGAATCATGGCCAGGGAACTTGCATAGTAATTTGTAATTAATTAACTCTTCCCCCTTATCCACATATAATTAATTTTAGATTATTGTGTTTTTCTTTTTTTGATGGCTTTTGGGATATGAGTTCTCAGACAAGGTATTGGACTGGGGCCCTTGGCAGTGAAAATGTAGTCCTGACCCCTGGATTGCCAGGGAATTCCCTGGTTACTGCTGATTTTTAAATCCCAACTCATCCCCATGGTCATTACTTTAGCTCAAGTCCTTATTATCTCTCTTCTGACTGCTTTCTCTTGATTAGTTTCTTAATTGGTCTCCTTTATCCATCCTCGTACCAGCCAAATCTATCTTCAATCCATTTGCCAGAATGACCCTTCAGAAAATCAGATTTAAACATTTAAGACTCTTTGATAAAAGCCTTTCAATTTCTTACGATTTAGGAGATACATTCCAAGCATCATAATTCAGGGCAAAAGCTCTCTCATCCGGTCCTTGTCTAATTTCCAGTATACCTCTGGTTACCCAATGTCTTACACTTTTCGCATCAGCAGAACCAAACTACTTGTGTTTTTGTCTGACACCACTCAGTTCCTCTGCCCTGTGTCTTTGCTCTCACTTTTAAGAAGTCTCTCTCCTTTTTCATCCTTGACCTAGCTAATTCCTAAGAAACCACTTAGGTGTCATTTTCTTCATAACGCTTTCACTGCAAACTATCTCCTGTTCCCTATAGGGTAGAGGAGTTATTCAGTAAATATTTGTTGAATGAATTACTCTCCTTCATTTTGTTGATCTAAGTGGACGATCATCTGAAAACATGTCAACATTATATTAGAACTACCAACACTAATTTTCAGATCAATGTAAAATTAATATTCTTGCATTGATTTATCCCATGTGGGGCTGTGAAAGTGGGACTGAGCTCTTCTCTCTTCTTGGAATAATTGTTTTCCCAAATTTTGTGTTATTAGTTCCTTTCTATAGCATCAGAAGTTGGTTTCATATGCTACTATTTGAGTAAATAGAAAATATTTGCATAAAATTCCTATAAAACTACAAATTACATATAAGAAAGTGAAAACGTTAGTCTTTCAGTCCTGTCCAACTCTTTGCAACTCAATGGCCTGTAGGCTGCCAGGATCCTCTGTGCATGGGATTTCCCAGGCAAGAATACAGGAGTGAGTACCCATTCCCTTCTCCAGGGGATCTTCCCGACCCAGGGACTGAACCCAGGCCTCCTACATTACAGGCAGATTCTTTACCATCAGAATAGACCACTACAAATGTAAACAGGTAGGCAAATATGTCTAAGTAAAAGCTAGTCACTCGGTCCAACTCCTTGCGACTCCATCTCCCACCAGGCTCTTCTGTCCATGGAATTCTCCAGGCAGGAATACTTTGGTGGGTAGCTTCCCTTCTCTAGCAGAATCTTCCTGACCCAGGGATCGAGCCCAGGTGTCCTGCATTGTAGGCAGATTCTGAGTTATTACATTTGTTTAAATTTGCAGAATCAAAGATTAAATTCTTGCTGCAAGCTATAATTTACATTGTTTTTACTTAGTTCCACAAGGCAAGTTAAAAGCATTTTTAGTATGCTCAGTCTTGAGATGAAATTATAACCTGTAAACTGAGACAGTGACAGAAGTCACAAAGACACTGATAACTCTGGATTTATCCTCAATTACATTCATAGGTTCAGCAGTTTATTTTCTTACCACAGAAGAAAATGTTGATGGGCATTTGTGTTGTGATTTGCCTCACCACAAAGTTTATTCTTTGGATTATACTCTTGAAAGTCTTGGGTCATACAGACTAAAACGTTTATAGGCTATTATTCTTCCAAGAAGAAAAACAAAAATTTTATAGTTACTATGCCCACTTCAGCAAGAACCATGATCCTGACAAAATTCTCTCAGATTTGTTTTAATTAGGTAAGTGAGTTAAAAGATCCAAATCATCGCCTTTCAAAGTATATATTTTTTTAAATTTGCCTTTCCCTGTACTTACTGTGAAATATTTGGAACACAAAAGAATACATGTAATGTATGTATGTGAATCATGGTGCATATTATTAAAGCCACCATCCATGGCAAGGTGATTCTGATTGGCAACCAAATCCCTTTAGTACTAGTCCTAATTCCATGGACTCGTACAGTAACACACTTAGGTTTTTTTTTTGTATGTGTCTGCTGTAAAGGTTCAAAGAGAGCAACAAAAAGGTTTTCCATTTCCCCAGTGAGTTATGATGTTCTTATTCCTTAACAAGAGTGAAAGAATGCCGAACTGGCAGAGGAATATACATGTACTACTAATAAATCCACTAATTTTTTTCACTTTTTCCATGTCCTACTGTGTAAACTTTTTTTTCCTATAGAATGAAATTATCCTCAATATTTCCAACTAGTTGCCATCCATCTATTATGGTCTCATTCTTTAGGGAGAAAAGTATCTTTGGGTTTAGGTAGAGGAAGACTGGTTGCACGAAAGGAGGAATTCTCATTGTTAATGTAATATTGGAGAAAGATGGGAAAAAGCGGTATCCTTGTGTCTTCTGGTTGTCCCCCTGGCTGATATGACTTAAAACATAAAACAGGTGAAGTGCTGACTTGCTTCAGAATGATGCATGAAGTGGCAGATGGTGAGATTGTATTGGAACCAGATTTTTCATGCCCAATCTCATGCCCTTGTGCATTTCAGCTGCTATTTTTCATTTGTTATAAAAATGCCATTATCTGGACCAGTAATGCAGTTGCTCAGAGATTTTGAAATCCTAAAAGTCTTATTTTTTCAGAGAGCCTGTGCTGGAACACCACCGGCTGTGTGTCGTGTGCATTGTATTAGGCTAATGTAGGGTGGAAATAGCAAATTGACTTTGATAACGGATTTTCAAGTGTGCTCTTTGTGGATGAAATGCTGTTTCACTTATTATGATTTTTTCAGGCAGTAATTTATTTGTAAATGTCTTGACTGCACTTTAATGCCAGTCTGTCTCTGGGGGGTGAGTCTATGTTACAAACAGTCACAGAGATAACGAAGTTAGGAATACATCCTCAATGTGATATTTGTCTAGGGCCTGAAACTTTTTGTGTCCTAACAGTCTGGCAGGAACAAATGATTCAACAAGATTTAGCAGCCTAAGGGTAGGAAGGCTACAGATTAGCATACAGTTGCCCAAAGGCATTATACATAAAAGTCCTTTTTATAAGGAAGTTAGAAGCTGACAGTCAGGCATGAAGAGGCCATCTTAATATATTTTCTCCTAATGCTTATTTGAAATACTGGTGGTGGTGGGTGGTACTGGGTGGTGGAGCCAGAGAAACAACGTTGCTTCTGAGTGACCAGGGATTTATATCGAAGAGAACTGTTTTTTTCCTAAAAGAGAAAGAAAGTAAAATATATGACTGTTATGTATACCCAGTCATGCCTGACTCTTTGTGACCCCATACACTGTAGCCCACGAGGCTGCTCTGTCCTTGGAATTACCCAGGAAAGAATACTAGAGTGGGTTGCCATTTCCTTTTTCAGGGGATCTTTCCAACCCAGGGATCAAACCTGTGTCTCTTGCGTGTCCTGCATTGGCAGGCGGGTTCTTTACCAGCTGAGACACTGAGGAAGCCCATGCTGAGGTTGGTCGCTCAGTCGTGTCTGGCTCTTTGTGACCCCATGGACTGCAGCTTGCCAAGCTCCTCTGTCCACGAGTATTCTCCATGGATAAGAACACTGGAGTGGGTTGCCATGCCTTACTTCAGTGGATCTTCCCAACCCAGGGGTTGAACCCAGGTCTCCCGCATTGCAGGTGGATTCTTTACCATCTGAGCCATCAGGGAAGCCCAAGAACAGTGGCGTGGGTAGCCTATCTCTTCTCCAGGGGAGCTGCTCAACCCGGGAATCGAGGGTCTCCTGCATTGCAGGCGCAGTCTTTACCAGCTGAACCACCCGGGAAGCCCACAGGCTACTCTTATTACAAGGTTTTCACGGACTTCTTGGATGGGGAGAATGTTCGTGTTCGTGTGTAGATTATTAGAAGCAAATAGGTTCTAGGCCAGAGCTGGTGAATCTTCCCTGTACAGGGTCAGAACAGTAAACATTTCAAGCTTTGTGGGCTGCATGTTCTCTGCCATGACTGTTAATACTACCTTCTGCTAATGTGTGCAACGGCCATAGACAGAAAACAAGCGGATCAGTGCCCCGGTATTCCAACAAAACTTTATTTAAAAACACAGGCAGCGGCCAAATTTGCTGCACAAGCCATCGTCTGTTAACTTCATTTCTAGGTTCAGTGGTGGAAGACTCTGCAGATGCTCACACCACTGTATGCTATTCTCTTAAAATAGCTGTGAGAACACCTAAGCTCACCGAATCCAAGTTATGCTGTCCTAGGCCTCTTATCCATAGTTTCAAAAAAGTTACAAATTTCTACTTGTCACTGTCATTCTCCACAGTTGTGCCTTAAAGGTGATTTGAATTTAAGACATATCTTGAAGGACATGATATTAGAATAATCTTTCAGTGTTAACCATGATCAGATAACTACACTGCTTTGGAGAGAGAGTTATTGCTGTTTTGGGCTAAACATTTGGGATGGAGTTTGATAGTGTTTTCAAATATATTTTGCTTGGTGGCTCAGATGGTAAAGAATCTGCCTGCAATGCAGGAGACCCAGATTCAGTCCCTGGGTTGGGAAGATTCCCCTGGAGAAGGGGATGGCAACCCTCTCCAGTATTCTTGCCTGGAGAATTCCATGGACAGGGGAGCCTGATAAACTACAATCCATGGGGTTCCCAAAGAATCCAACATGACTGAATTGACTAACATGTTCACTTTGATAGTATTTTTGAATACTAGACTTCAAGAACTCAAGGTTTTATTTTGCAAGAAGTTTGACTGATTTTACACGCACTCTTTGTCTCTCTCTGTCTTTTCCAGTTTTTACTCTAAGTTTCTAGCTGTCCCCCCACCTCCCTTCACCCCTCCACTGCATCATACTGGGTTCCTGGTTGCCGAGGTGCTGCGTCACCTTCTGTAATGTCGCTTGATCTTTGATTTCCCGTGAAGCACAATGAATCTTACATTAGACTATTCTGAGTCAGGTGGTGCACCATCTGTTCCCAGGCCTGGAAAACAGGAGTAACAGAGAGCAACAGCTACCCTAGCTTTCAGCAGAATATTCGTATTCCCACAGTGAGAAAGAGGCAGACGATTCTGATTTTAGACAGGGTGAACTTTTATTTTCCTCACAATCCCCTAATAGATTTGATATGAAACCTTTCTTAAAATCATTTGACACATTAGTGCACTCATGGAATGGAATAGATTTGGACCTATTTGCCTTTGCTGTTCTAAGGTAATGTTAGATTTAAGTGGTTGGGAATGGTTGTGTAATTGTACATAATAGCTTCGTTGCGTGATCCTACCCAGAATACATGAGTGCAGCTGGCAAACCTCGATATTGAAGCTGATAGCAGGTAGCATCTAACAAATTGAAAGAATAGAGGCCAACCAGAGATCTCCTGGCTGCCAACTTGTGATAGCATTTAAAAGCCTGATCTAACCTTCTGTTAAGAAAATGAGAAACCCATTTACCACACAGCTTTAAATCTCTGAGCTAAATAATTAACTATAGATAGAACTCTTTTAACTATACATTGCTCTGGTAGTAATGTATTCAGATTAAAAGTCAATCACTTTTATAGTACACCCATCAGTTTAAAGGCATGGCATACACTGAAGTTGCTAAGACATATGTCTGTAATGCATTAAAAGTCCATGCTCGTTAAGGTCACAGATGCTGTCAAAATACTCTAATGACTTCCCTAAACATCACATGGATTATAAAAGGGGGAAGGAAAAACAGGACATTTTTAGATACTATTTAAAAGAGTTCATTGATCTTTCTGCTCTTTTTTATAATTTTTCCCAGGTATTTTTGAGAACTAGCATTTACTAGGAATCTAAAACACTGCCCCTCTCCAAAAAAAATCCTACTAAATGAGAGACTGAAAGCTACCCAGATAAATTTTAGGAACTGCTGGCTCTCTCCCTCAAATCTTGGGGAACCACTTGTGCAGTAGAAAGTTCTGCTGTATTCAGTTGTTGCAGGTTTGCCCTTTCAGTATTGACCAAGGCATATCTGATATCACAGTTTAATACAAAACTCAACAGCTTTTGAAAGGGTACTGGACAGTAGGGGCTTATACTACGATAGGAGATAATGATCCAGTGGATTTTGTTTCAGGTATAGATAAATAGGTGTCTGGTTATCAGGAACACTTTTGCAGGTCTTCTAGGCTTCAGGAAGATATATATTGAGCCAAATGCTGGACTGAGGCAGTAAGGGAAGGAGATGTCATTCCATATTATACAAAAAGTATGGTTTAGTCATTACATCGTGTGGACTCCTACAAGTCCATGGACTGCAGCCTGCCAGACTCCTCTGTCCATGGGATTTCCCAGGCAAGAATACTGGAGTGGGTTGCCATTCCCTTCTCCAGGGGATCTTCCTCCCCAGAGATCAAACCCGCATCTCCTGCATTGCAGGTGGATTCTTTATCACTGAGCCTCCAAGGAAACCCTAGGGAAAAAGGACATGTAACGGTTAATTCCGTCCTTCTAAAACTTGAAAAACATATTTAATAGCACAGATTAGAGCCGTACCATATTTTTCTAGTAGAATGAAGAGAGTGGCAGTGTCAGTGCAGCCAGAGAAGTTTCTGATAATGAGATCAGCCTGCTTCTGGAACCCCAAATATCATCCTGACACATTTATAATCACCTTCAAGAAACTCCGAACAACAGCTCACTGTTGCTATAAACAGCATGTTGTTTATTTTCAGAGGTAGAAATTTAGTATGGAAGTTTTTAAAATCCATTCTGCTTGCAATGAGGGTATTTTTAGACTTGCAAAATTCATGCTGCAATTTTACGTGATTAATTTTTAATCTGAGCCTTTTCATTTCCACTTATTCACTAATATGTGATCTTTCCAAGGAACTTCTGAACTGAAGGCCTTTGACTTCTCTCTATGCAGCCTTTATGTCAAAATCTATGTGGTTCTTGGACCAGGGAATTTTTCACAACATTAAAATAAAAATAGGCATTCTAACCTTTGATCTACACCCTGGTCTACACAGCTGTGTTTTTCATGGATCTAACATCCACACTGCCAGTTGGGGAAGTCTGTCAGGCAGTTCCAAATCATTCCAGAGAATACAGTGCTGATTTCTCTTTCTGATTTCATTCCTGTTTCCATTTACTTTACAGTAATGAAATTCAAGGACTCCAAAATCTACCGAAAACTCACAAAATTGTGTATATAGATTCAAAAATGAAGAACTGAAGAAATTATACAAGCAGATCAAACAGGAAGATCACTGTAACCTCAGAATTTATTCCCTGGCTCATTTTAAGATTATTTTTGCTTTGCTTTTTGTATGGTCCCACTGGTTTTCCAAATTTATCTTAATCTGCTTTACTGTTGCAATGAAGAATTCACTGTACAGTCTTTATAAATAATGTGATGAATATATTATCTAATAGTTACCAAACTTTTAATACTCCACACTACTTTGAAGTCCATCTAATCAGTGATGGATTTGCTTTGAGTACCATTGAATTACATTGTTGTAGCATCTCCACATAGGTAATGTATAAACAAAATTTTTTCTCTTGGTAACTTTTTTTAACTGCCTTTATGCATTCTTCCAGGGGCTTATTGCTATTTAATATATTTAACTTGGGTCAGTTTGCAATTAGAACAATTGGAGTAACTCTACATAGTAGGCAGGACAAATCTCTATGCTACTCAGTGCATTGCTTCAGCTTGTCCGTGCCTCATCTCTCCATGCTTGTAAACCCATTGCTTTTTCACTGTCTCTTGGTCCAATTTGAATTCTATGATCCATTGTTTCAGTAACTCTCTCACCCATGACCTAGCCTCTCTTACCCCTTTGCCTTTTCATTATATTCAGGCAATAATCAAATCTGGTTAAACTTTATTGACCTCTTTATCTGTGGTAGTCGCTGGGTAATACAGCATAGCTAAAGAAAATAATACAAGCTAGCGAACTGGTATCGGAGAAGGCAATGGCACCCCACTCCAGTACTCTTGCCTGGAAAATCTCACGGATGGAGGAACCTGGTAGGCTGCAGTCCACGACTGAGTGACTTCACTTTCACTTTTCACTTTCATGCATTGGAGAAGGAAATGGCAACCCACTCCAGTGTTCTTGCCTGGAGAATCGCAGGGATGGGGGAGTCTGGTGGGCTGCCGTCTGTGGGGTCACACAGAGTCAGACACGACTGAAGTGACTTAGCAGCAGCATAGAACTGGTATGGTATTGTTTTACCTCCCTGCATTCTTGGTGGTACCCATTCATAAACATGTCCTGTCAGTTTAACATGGTAATTAACTCTTTAATCCAATTATGCATATTCATATGCACTGTCATTATAGTTCAAACCATCATTACTTTCTCCTAGACTCCTACAGTTACCACCTGACTGATAGCCCAGGATCTATGCTTGACTGTCTCTAATATTTTTTCTTCCAAAAATCTTTCAAAAACACATATCTGGTCAAGTGCCCCACCTTGGAAGTTGTTCATTGGTATTAGAATAAAAACCAACATTTTTAACACATTCTATATGATTCTTCATAGTATATTTCCTGTCTGCCTCTCTGCACTGTACTATGTCATCTTCTTGTGATACCTGGTTACTACTGACCTCTTCCACTGCATATTCTAGGTCCTTTTATTTTCTAAGGTAAACATTATTCAAGCTTTTGATCTCAACTCAGGTATCTTTACAAAAGAAATGTGCTCCTCCAACCATCCCTACTCTATCCTCACCCAATGACTGGTCAGAATTGAAAAAAGTATGCCTCCTTGCCTCAATGTGAGACCAAACTGGTGGTGCAGTTCATGCTCCAGAGATCCCTGTGGGGTCAAGCTCAAACTAACCTCCAGCCAAGTACCCATTCTTGCTTTAATTTCTTCCCTGTTGATCCTGCTTCTCTTCTTCAGTCTTCCCGAGAACATTCTGCGAATGTCACTTAAACAAGAATCCTGATCTCAGGCTCTATTTCTAGGAAACCAACATAAGACAGAGCTCTGTATTTTTCCTCTACTACACTATTTAAGCCTTCATTTGTATACTTGTGTCTTGATTATTATTGCTTGTTTTGCCACTAGATCATAAGCTCTTTAGGGCAGGGATCATGTATGTTTTGCCCTTCATTGTATACACAGCATACCCACAGAGTACCAGAAACAGTCAACAGACATTCAATAAATAATTGTTGAATGAATGTTAAGTGAATCTAAGTGTCATTATCCTGCCTCATGGATGGACAGTGCTGAACTGTAGGCTTCTGGCCAATTCCTTTTGGGCACAAGAATGCCCACAGTGAAGGGGAAATAGAGGTCACAGTTTTAACTGTTTGATCTTTTGACCTCTGTAACCCTTGCCTAACTATATCTTCGTGCTGTGCTTAGTCGTTCATGAACAGCTCTTGGTGACCCCATGGACTGTAGCCTGTGAGGTTCCTCTGTCCATGGGGATTCTCCAGGCAAGAATACTGGAGTGCATTGCCATGCCCTGTGCCCAGTTCCTGTGTATAGCTAAACTCAATGAATTTGCTCATTCTCATTGTCACTCCATAACCCAACATCTTCTCCAGATTTGAAAGCACATGGGATGTTTTATATGCCTATAATTTATATCACCCCAAACATGTTTATTGCTGTAAAAGGTTTATCTTGCCTTGGTTTTTCTAGATTTTTTTGTTTGTTCCTAACTTTTGCGTTTCATTTGTTACTCAAATTTTTTAAAAATGTGAGCATATCGTTTTATTAAGCTTTTCATAAAAATACTAAATAATTGCTACTCAAGATTAGTTTCTATAATGCCAATTATTATAGTTTCTCAGATTTGACACTCAGCATTTGAAAATAAAATTCTGTGTTTCCCTTAAATCGTATTCTTTGAATATCATTGTATTTGATTTTTCTATATGTCCATCTATATGTAAAGGTGAGAACACCAAATTAGCCCTTAGCTAATACAAACAAATTCCTTTCAGTAAGTACTTTTTCTGAAGTAATAAGTGAAAAACTGTGAGAGGAGTGTTACGTATTTTATTTTTTGGAGGTGGTAGTAAATTAGAGTTCCTGTGTCATAATTTATACTTCCAAAAAATGTATCTTTTAACAGTATAATTACTGACTAGATGAATGATTGAACTTTGATCAGGGAATAGTTATCAGGGTCACAGTCTGGTACATAGAAAAATTTATATGAGAAAATGTGTGTAAAGATTATATGAGACATATCGTCTCTTGAATCTGTCTTCAAGTTTGATTGTGATTTTGATTATATGATAGAAAACAAAAATAGAATTTCCAAGGACTAGCGAACTTAGCAATAAAATGAAGCAGATTTTAGGTTCTGAAACAAATGTATTGAACTCAAACAATGCCTCACCTCACTTAAATCACTTTTTAAGACTAATTAGACATGGTTTGAGAAGGAAGATTTTATTCTCAGTTATTGAAAAGAAAGAAGAAAAACACTGACTAAATCTGTTTTTGTTTTTTTAAAAGGCTCATAATTGCAGTTATCTTTATATTATGGGTACCACTGTGTGATAATTGATCTTAACTCTGCCCTCACTCATGTTGTGATCAATTATCATCCAAAGGTAGAAAATGTTGCTTAATTTCACACAAAAAATGTCTAACAAATTCTTGGATTTTAATTATTAAAAGGTGGTTAGGACTGACTTAAATTTCCAACTTCCTGGTGTCCTTTATAACTGTTTTTTCAAAATTACATATTGGTAAAAGAAAAAAATTAAAAAAAAATTAAGGAAAATTAGAGATATTTATTCGGAGAAGGCAATGGCATCCCACTCCAGTACTCTTGCCTGGAAAATCCCATGGACGGAGGAGCCTGGTAGGCTGCAGTCCATGGGGTCTCTAACAGTTGGACACGACTGAGCAACTTCACTTTCACTTTTCACTTTCATGCATTGGAGAAGGAAATGGCAACCCACTCCAGTGTTCTTGCCTGAGAATTCCAGGGACGGGGGAGCCTGGTGGGCTGCCGTCTATGGAGTCGCACAATGTCGGACACGACTGAAGCGACATAGCAGCAGCAGCAGCAGTGACATTTATTATAAAAAAAAATCTAAAACTTCATTTGATTCAGCTTCATCTTTGGACAATTCTTAACTAAAGTGTGATTGCTGCTGCTGATGCTAAGTCGCTTCAGTCGTGTCCGACTCTGTGCGACCCCATAGACGGCAGCCTACCAGGCTCCCCCGTCCCTGGGATTCTCCAGGCAAGAACACTGGAGCGGGTTGCCATTTCCTTCTCTAATGCATGAAAGTGAAAAGTGAAAGCGAAGCCGCTGTCATGTCTGACTCTAAGCAACCCCATTGACTGTGGCCTACCAGGCTCTCCATCCATGGGATTTTCCAGGCAAGAGTACTGGAGTGGGGTGCCATTTCGGTCATTAAATGAACAAAATCATAAAAATACATCTTAAGTAGTTGATGGCTATAATAGATAATTGTCTCAGGTAAAGTGAGGAATAATCAACAAGACTGATTTCACTTATTGGAAGGAAAATATAATAAATACATAGTCATAGCATTTATATGTAAAACAGAAGCTCCAGAAGTTTTAAATTTAAGCTTTAATTAACAAAGTGCTAGGGAAGGAAGGAGGTAGTCTGCTGTATTAAAAACAAAAACAAACACAAAACTTGTTTAATACAGGTGATGTTGCTTGTGTTGTTATGTCTACTTATTAGGAAAATCTTTAATAAAATGCTGACTTGAGTTGGTAAATATGTAAACTCTTTCCTGTGAGTCAGTGAAATTATTGACCTGTTCTACCTATATTTTGTAACTCATTGTGGGCTTTTTTGAGTTGTATTAAAATTTCATTTGCATTACTTTTCTACATACATTTCCTACTTTTTTGTATTGGTGTCATAAAATATTTTGATTTCACTATTTTTATAAACTAGTAGATTCAACATTCACCAGTTTTGAACCATTAAGGCTCAATCAGGAAACATGATTCTAAAAATAACTCATTCATAGCTAGATTAGAAAACTTGTGGGAAATTAATGAAAACAAAATTTTAAATAAAGACCTAATTAATTTTTAATTAGTGCTACTTTGACAGATATTTTTAATAACTGACTTTTTTTCCTCTAAGAATTCAAAACAAAACAGATTGTCTTCAGGAAAAACATATTATTTAACTGATTTCTTAATCATACTGACTGTCCCATTTTATATTCCAAATGGAGATTTTTTTCATTGCTATAAAAATAAACATTATTTTTTACTCCAAACTGAACAGTATAGAAAATGACTTCATAGTATGGGAAATCTATAAATTGATCCCAAACTTCAAATTCAGCTTTTCAATGTTGAAAGAAAAAAGAAATCTAGAAGAAGATACATCTGTTCTCAAAAACATGAATAGATCTGGAAGGATTTTCAGAACTGTTATGTAACATGCATGTCACCATGCTCTGATGTCAGTTCCCCAGGTCGTCGTGTTCATGAATGTCACTGGATAGCTAATTCCTCTTTTCTGGTATCCTAAGAATATCTAAAATATAAGAAATACTTCCAATAGAGTATCTAAATGGAAACTTCTTCTTGTTTCCTCTCCTTTAGGGCATTTTTCAGACTCGTGCATTTCCTCATGCTCTATTATTTTATTTTAACTGGAACACAGTGACTGTTGGATGTCATCAGGTACAAAGAAGAGTTGTCTTTTTGGAAAAAAAAAAATCGGATTTTAGACACTTTGAATTAACATCTCTGGGTAGAAAATGTTCCAATATATAGTATTCTACTTTACATTGATATTGTCAAATATATTGAGTAAATAATGAACAGTCTGTGTGTCTTGACTAATACATTGGTTAGTGAAGGCTTTTGTGCCATTGTAACACATTACTGAAGATAAAAAGTGATCGGTAATTAAGTTTAATTTTGGTCATAAATTTATTTCTACAGTGATTTGTCAAATAAGATGTCATGACTTACGGTTTTTAATTGATTAACAGATACATATTGATGACTGAGTATGTGCTGTGTGATTCAGTTCAGTTCAGTCATTCAGTCGTGTTTACTCTTTGTGACCCCATGGACTGCAGCACACCAGGCTTCCCTGTCCATTACCAGCTCCAGGAGCTTGCTCAGATTCATGTCCATTGAATCAGTGATGTCATCCAGCCATCTCATCCTCTGTCATCCCCTTCTCCTCCTGGCTTCAATGTTTCCCAGTATCAGGGTCTTTTCCAATGAGTCAGTTTTTCACCTCAGGTGGCCAAAGTATTGGAGTTTCAGTTTCAGCATCAGTCCTGGATTCAATGAATATTCAGGACTGATTTCCTTTAGGATTGACTGCTTTGATCTCCTTGCAGTCCTTGGGACTCTCAAGAGTCTTCTCCAATACCACAGTTCAAAAGCATCAATTCTTTGGTACTCAGCTTTCTTTATAGTCCAGTTCTCACGTCCATACATGACTATTGGAAAAACCATAGCTTTAGTTGATGGACCTTTGTTGACAAAGTAATGTTTCTACTTTTTAATATACTGTCTAGGTTGGTCATAGCTTTTCTTCCAAAGAGCAAGTGTCTTTTAATTTCATGGCTGCAGTCACCATCTGCAGTGACTTTGGAACCCAAGAAAATAAAGTCTGTCACTGATGTTTTTCTGGAATTCTCTTGCTTTTTCTATGATCCAGTGCATGTTGGCAATTTGATTTCTGGTTCCTCTGCCTTTTCTAAATCCAGCTCGAACATCTGAAAGTTCATGGTTCATGTTGGTTCATGGTTCACTGTTGAAGCCTGGCTTGGAGAATTTTGAGCATTACTTTGCCAGCCTGTGAGGTGACTGCAATTGTGCAGTATTCTGAACAATCTTTGGCATTGCGCTTCTTTGGGATTGGAATGAAAACTGACCTTTCCCAGTCCTGTGGCCACTGCTGAGTTTTCCAAATCTACTGGCATACTGAGTGCAGCACTATAACAGCATCAATTTTAAGGATTTGAAATAGCTCCACTGAAATTCCATCACCTCCACTAGCTTTGTTCATAGTGATACTTCCTAAGGCCCACTTGACTTAGCATTCCAGGATGTCTGGCTCTAGGTGAGTGATCACACCATCATGGTTATTAGCTGTGTGATTAAAGAGACACTAGCTCTGTCATTAGAGAGACACAAAAGAAAGAAAAGGTAGGATGCTTAGTCACTCATAATTTGCAATTACCTTCAGGACACAAGACTAACATAGTTGAGATAGTAACAGGACAACATTTGCCATAAGGGGGATAAATATATTCTGACTAATCAGAAAAGGCTTTAAGTAAGGGTGAAATTCTGGTTAGTCCTTGTGAGTACATTGCATTTTCACAGGTGGACAGAAATGAAGGAAGCATTTCATGTATGAAAGCAGAAGTATGGAGTCCAAAAGAATTGTGCATGAAGATAGATTAACTTGTAGACAGTCAGTCATTCTGGTATCTAACTACAAATGGAACTGAAAAAACAATGAAGAGGAAAAACATCGTTGAAATATAACATGGTAGAGAAAATTATGTTTCCTAGAATTTCTTTCAGAGAGAATGAATACTCTATATTCTTGGAACAATAGTTTGAAAAAGGCTAGAGTTAATATGGACAGTTGTTAAATTTAATTCTGCAGTGGACAGATTTGGCAAGCATCAAGCCTTGTTTGTGAGAGATGCTACTGTAAATTTGATACAGCTAAGTTGCTTGCAACAATAGAGGAGAGTCTTTTCCCTGCCTTTCCTCAAACTGTGCATGGCTCTGTTCTAAATGGAAGTCAAAATTTATTATTTTAAAAGATTACTAAATTGCTAGCATGATTGGGGCAACCATAATATTCCTGCTCAGATTTTGTTCTTGATACGTGTCTGGATGGAAGTGTAAGGCTGCTATTGCAAAAGACCAAGACTAATATTAGTATTAAGGGCTTCCCGGGTAGCTCAGTGGTAAAGAATCTGCCTACCAATGCAAAGACACAGGAGACTCGGTTCATACCAGGAAGATCCCTTGGAGAGGGAAATGGCAGCCTGATCCAGTTTTCTGGCCTGAAAAATCCCATGGACAGAGAAGCCTGGTGGGCTACGTGCAGTCCAAAGAGTCACAAGGAGTTAGGCATGCTGAGCGACTAAGCAAGCATGCATGCAAGCCTAATAAGAGACAGTAAGTATGTACAGTAGAACTCAAGCCAGACAGAATGAGCTGTTGGGATTTATTCTATTAAGTGGTGAGGGTAGGCACTTGAAAAGGACAGTAGATGTGTGGTTTGAAAAAGCGCTTGAGGAGAGGAGATGACAAGACAGAATAGCTATCATGAGACTGGGTATAAAGTATGTAAGTAATTTCGGTGCAAAGTGATCAATATGTTGATAAGAATAATGACTATCAGTGTGACATGTAAGAGAGAGGCAAGAAATTTTTCAAGAGAAAAAGTAATGAAGCTTAAATGTTATACAGAGTGAAGTAAACCAGAGAAAAAACAAATACCATATATGAACGCATAGATATGGAATCTAGAAAGATGGTACTGATGAACCTATTTGCAGAGGAGCAATAGAGATGCAGACATAGAAAACAAGACTTGTGGATACAGTAGGGAAAGGAGAGGGCGGGACGAATTGAGAGAGTACTACTGAAACATATACATTACCATATGTAAAATAGATGGCCAGTGGGAATTTCCTGTGTAACACAGGGAGCTCAACCCAGTGCTCTGTGATAATCTAGAGCGGTAGGATGGGGTGGGACGTGGGAGGGAAGTTGAAGAGGGAGGGGATGTATGTATACCTATGGCTGATTCATGTTGATGTACGAGAGAAACCAAGACAGCATTGTAAAAGAATTATTCTCCAATTTAAAATAATTTTTTTAAAAAAAGAAAATATAACGTGGCTTAGAGTTGGCTTGCATATAAATAAGTTAAAGAACAACAGATGGTTTTCTGTTTTTTTTTTTTTTTATTAAAAAGGTTCATAGAAATGGAGTCATTAGAGTGAAGACATTTTAGTGAGCAGGTAATGCTAGACTTTGACTATATGGAATTTAAGATTTAAAAAGGAGTTAGCTACATGTTATTTTTTGTCAAACATCGGCTAATTTATCCTAAGACTTTCATAGTTTAGAAATTATGTCATTTAGGGAAGAATGACATCTGACTAGGTGAAAAAAATGCTAGAGATAATTGCCAGATAAGTTAATAATGAATAGCTTTATAAATGTGCACTACTTTTAATTTCTATTTTGGTGAAAACTGATAAACTTTATTACAGGAAGTGTTAAAATCATGACATGTATTGGCTTTTTTTTTTTTAACTATCTTATTTCTGGCAAGTTTTTTCCTCTCATAGGCTTAGTGTTTAGTTTGGCATTAGGGGTTTCTTGAGCACTCATTCTCTTTATGATACAGTTGTCCTGTTAAAAGTCTTATCTTTCCACCTACCCCTTCACATTTGCTATCCATAGCCCAACCCGATCGGCTTGTCAATTCTTCACAATTTTATTGCTTCTTTGTTTAAAATGCAGAGAAGTTTCCTGACTCTGGGTCTTCCATTCTCTTGTGAAGGCCCCATATACATACAAAATTTAATTATGTTTGTATGCTTTTTGTCCTATTAACCTGTCTTAAATTAGTTTAATAGTCAGCCCGTCAGGTACTCAAAGAATGTAGAGAAGAATTTCCCTTCTCCTATGATACAGCTTTCTGATATTCTATAGAATGACTGTACCAGAATGTGGTCAACCATTCATTATCTGATGGCCATCCTCTTTGTGTGTGTTATTTTAAACTAAGGAAAATGGAATAAATAAGTACTTTATTGTAAATGTATGATATTCAGTTTAGTTCAGTCGCTCAGTCATGTCCAACTCTTTGTGACTCCCATGGACTGCAGCATGTCAGGCCTCCCTGTCTATCATAAACTCCTGGAGTTTACCCAAACTCATGTCCTTAGAGTCGGTGATGCCATCCAACCATTTCATCCTCTGTCATCCCCTTCTTCTCCTGCCTTCAATCTTTCCCAGCATCAGGATGTTTCCAAATGAGTCAGTTCTTCACATCAGGGGACCAAAGTATTGGAGTTTCAGCTTCAGCATCAATCCTTCCAATGAAAATTCAGGACTGATTTCATTTAGGATGGACTGGTTGGATCTCCTTGCAGTCCAAGGGACTCTCAAGAGTCTTCCCCAACATGACAGTTCAAAAGCATCAATTCTTCAGCACTTTAGCTCTTCTTCACTCTCTGACATAAGGGTGGTGTCATCTGCATATATGAGGTTATTGATATTTTTCCCAGCAATCTTGATTCCAGATTGTGCTTCCTCCAGTCCAGCATTTCTCATGATGTACTCTGCATAAAGGCAGAGGAACCAGATATCAAATTGCCAACATCCACTGGATCATTGAAAAAGCAAGAGAGTTTCAGAAAAACATCTATTTCTGCTTTATTGACTATGCCAAAGCCTTTGACTGTGTGGATCACAAGAAACTGTGGAAAATTCTGAAAGAGATGGGAATATCAGATCACCTGACCTGCCTCTTGAGAAACCTGTATGCAGGTCAAGAAGCAACAGTTAGAACTGGACATGGAACAACAGACTGGTTCCAAATAGGAAAAGGAGTACGTCAAGGCTATATATTGTCACCCTGCTTATTTAACCTTTATGCAGAGTTAAAAAGAGTACCTATATGCTACGGACTCCTTTCCCAATTTGGAACCAGTCCATTGTTCCATGTCCATTTCTAACTGTTGCCTCTTGACCTGAATATAGATTTCTCAGGAGGCAGGTCAGGTGGTCTGGTGTTCCCATTGCTTCCAGTTTATTGTGATCAACACAGTCAAAGGCTTTGGAATAGTCAATAAAGCAGAAGTAGATGTTTTTCTGGAACTCTTGCTTTTTCAGTGATCCAACAGATGTTGGCAATTTGGTTCCTCTGCCTTTTCTAAATCCAGCTTGAACATGTGGAAGTTCACGGTTCACGTACTGTTGAAGGCTGGCTTGTTAGAACTTTGAGCATTACTTTGCTAGCGTGTGAGATGACCGCAATTGTGCAGTAGTTTGAGCATTCTTTGGCATTGCCTTTCTTTGGGATTGGAATAAAAACATGAAAACTGACCTTTTCCAGTCCTGTGGCCACTGCTGAGTGTTCCAAATTTGCTGGTATATTGACTGCAGCACTTTCACAGCATCATCTGTTTTTGGTTTGTTTGTATGATATGATATTATTAAACCTCAAACAAAAATCCACTTATGAACTGTTAAATACTGTGTGATAAATACCCAAAAGGAGATTTACTTGTTCAAAGTGCAGCTTTTTAACTTAGTAAACTTTCAAAAAGTTGTGAAGATTTTTCATCTTATACATAGAATATGAGAGCCTGTATCCACATGTAGCCTGTTGAGTGTTTTATTTCTGTCTCTGTGAATTTAATGTGTTTGAAATGGTATCTCACTTTTCCTGACCACTAGTTACAGTAAGCATCCTTTCTTGTTTATGGGTCACTTGCCACTCTTGTTTTGTGAAATGCCTGCTCAGGTCCTGCGTTTATTTTCTGTTGAGTGGTTTGTCTTTTCTCATCTTATTATGAATATTAATCTTTTTGTTTTCATATGTTATAGAAATTTCTTCCATTCTCTCTCTTGTCTTTTAATGTTAATTGTGTCTGTTAGATATATAAATAGTAAAATGTACAATTTTTTTCTTTTTTGGGTTTTTCTTTTCTGATAAAATTTCATCACCTAAAAGTTACAGGAATATTTTCCAAATTTTTCTTTACTTTTAAAACTTTTTTCTTGAACAGTTAGAACTTTGGTTCATCTACATTGTTAATGTATATTGTGAGAAAGTGATCTATATGGTTTATTTTGGGGTGAATAGTGGAGAAGGGCATGGCAACATACTCTAGTATTCTTGCCTGGAGAATTCCATGGACAGAGATGCCTGGCAGTCTACAGTTCATGGGGCTGCAAAGAGTTGGACACAACTGAGTGACTGACATGCACACATAGCTACTGTGCAGGAACAGTATACCAGATTAAAGATCTTTTTCTTATTCAATTAAAATTCCAGTTTTATAGTATATTATCCTCTCTAATACACTTGAATCTAATTCTAGACTCTCTCATTTGCTTATAATTTAGCTACTTATTTCTGGGTCAATTTCATACAGTTTTGAATAAAGAGTTATAGTCAACTTTTGGAGAAGGAAATGGCAACCCACTCCAGTACGCTTGCCTGGAAAATCCCATGGATGGAGGAGCCTGGGGCAGGCTACTGTCCATCGGGTCGCAAAGAGTTGGGCACGACTGAGCGATTTCACTTCACTTCACTTCATGTTTCTCCCTCAAACTTTTAAAGCAGCTTTTACAAGATACCTGTTTATAAGAAACTTAAAATTAATTTTGTGATCTTTTCTGCCCACCATATTTTCTAAAAATTTGGTTGGAAATGAATTAAATTTATGTAATAATTAGAAAAGAACACAGTTTAAATATTTTAAGCATTCCCACCCTAGTCTTTATTATACCATATTTTATAAATTTCTGTTTGTATTGTACCTATCTTATTAAATTTAGTCCTTGGCATTTTACAATTTGGCCATGAGATATAAAACCATTAATAGTAATAAATTAACAGGATTAAGTATAAAACTCTACATCAAGGTGACTATACTACTTATTATCTTCATTAACAGAATATTGTTATCCCAGGGAATTTTTTTTCAGGATAATAACACTGAATTTTTGTTTAGGATATAATTATATTCTTTCAAGAATTTTCAGACTTTTCATTTATTCAAAGACAACATTTTTAACTTGCTCTCATCAGGATAAACAGATGTCTCATAAATATTAGTTTGGTCATTTGGGCTTTACTCTTTAAGATTTGCTTCAAAATTCTTATTTCCTTATGTCCATCAATCACAAACTCTTATACATGAGCTTTGTTGCATCCCAGTCAAGACCTCCACTCTGTGTGGGAAGATCAACCTTAAATCAAAGCCCCCAAACTTTAAACTTATCCCTCCTTTGTCTTTCTCCTGCCAGGTTTCTACAGAGAGTGTATGGAGGTGGTCTTCTCCCTTAATACAGAACGATTAATTTGGCTTTGCATGATAAAAAGATTACTCTGATGGTCTCCTCAGTGAGTTGATGGTCAGCAGTTATTATGACTTTTCTCTTTCTTTCTGTTTTAACTGCATGGACAAATTATAAAGAAATACTACTGTGTTTGCAAATTTATCCAGCTACAGTACAAATTCATGGGCATGTGCTCAGTTGGTTCTGACTTTTTTAACAGCATGGACTGTAGCTTGCCAGGCTCTGTCCATGGGATTTTTCAGGTAAGAATACTGAAGTGAAAAAAAAAAAAATTAAAAAAAAAAAAGAATACTGAAGTGGGTTGCCATTTTTTACTCCAAAGGATCTTCCCAACCCAGGGACTGAAACTGCTTCTCCTGTGTCCCTTGCATTCACAGGCAGATTCTTTATCACTGAACCATTTGGGAAGCTGACAGTGCAAATATCTCTTATTAAATACAAAATTTAATCAGAAGAATTTTTTGGAGTTTCTAAAACCAATCATATAATCAGAAAAAAAAATACTGTTTTTTCTCAATTTCTAAACTACTTTAAAAAAACTTTTCCCTTTATCATTAAAAGCAAGTTGAGTAAATATAGTGATAGTGGTCATCTTCATGTATTTCTGATTTTATTTGAGCTGTATGATTTCATTGTTTAATAAATATTTTATATTAATTTTTAATTTTTTTGTACCTTAGTGTCTTTTTTCCTCATCCAGTTTTTCTTGGAAACTTTGTTAGAAAATGTTAATGAACTTTTGTAAATGTTTTAGCAAATATGTTGGCATTATTAATATAATCTATGAGTTTTCTTTTTTAAAGAATGTTAAACATTTCTCAGGAGAAGGCAATGGCACCCCACTCCAGTACTCTTGCCTGGAAAATCCCATGGATGGAGGAGCCTGGTGGGCTGCAGTCTATGGGGTCGCTAAGAGTTGGACATGACTGAGCGACTTCACTTTCACTTTTCATTTTCATGCATTGGAGAAGGAAATGGCAACCCACTCCAGTGTTCTTGCCTGAGAATTCCAGGGACGGGGGAGCCTGGTGGGCTGCTGTCTTTGGGGTCGCACAGAGTCGGACACGACTGAAGCAACTTAGCAGCAGCAGCAAACATTTCTCAATGGTGAATAATCTTTGCTTTACTAGACTTACAATAAGGTAAACTTTGACTTATTTTAAAAATACTTTTAACAGGTATTATCTGACACTTTTGAAATTGCCAATATTTGACTAGTGACCTAAAAATGACAGTTTGTTTTTTTTTTGTCATTTACTCTAAATAGCAAGTATGCAGTAACTATCAGATCCAATTAGTCTTTTTTCCTGCCTATGACCTTGAATTGCCCTCTATCTGATATTAATAGAGCCATGCTACTTTCCTTTTTGTTTGTAGTTCTATGATTTGCTCATTCCTTTGTTTTCAATTTGTCTTTGATATTTTGTTTTATATGTATCATTTGTAAATTGCATGTCACTAGAGTTTATTTCATTTAATCTGATATTATTTGCCTTTGAATAAATAAATTCAATCCTTCATATTTATTGTGATTAATGATATTTTAAAATATTTTCACCATACTTCATCTTAATTATTGAGTACATTTATTTCCTTTCTCCCTGTTTCTAACTTGTTTTTCCTATGCTGGCTTGATTAAATGTCTTTCTGTTCTGCTTTTACTGTCTACTTTAAATTGGAAATACAATACCATTGCATTTCTTATTCTAGTACTGCTTACATTCTTGTTGTAACCATCTATGTAAAGATATATCTACATCAGAGTTAATTAAATAATTTCTGAACCTGCACAGGAAATTTACCATGACTGGTTTTCCAAAATCTTTACTGAGGAAAATGTTTGGGATGCATTTACTTCCCTAACTCCTGGATTTAAGTAGTTTGGAATTTTGGTATATGAACTATTAGTAATATCTATATTTTAAAAATCATTGATTAATATTTTATTTATAATACCTAGTCACATAACTGAATATTTGTATGCATATATATATTTAAAAATCATTCCTTGCTACTCATCAAACTTTCTTTTCCTTTGTTTCATTGATGGTGTCCTTCAGTTCAGCTCAGTTCAGTCACTCAGTCATGTCTGACTCTGTGATCCCATGGACTGTAGCACGCCAGGCTTCCTTGTCCATCACCAGCTCCCAGAGCTTACTAAAAACTCATGTCCATCGAGTCAGTAATGCCATCCACCATCTCATCCTCTGTCATCCACTTCTCCTCCCACCTTCAATCTTTCCCAGCAGCAGGGTCTTTTCAAGTGAGTCAGTTCTTCATATCAGGTGGCCAAAGTATTGGAGCTTCAGCTTCAGCATCAGTCCTTCCAGTGAATTGGATCAGTCCAAACGAGGACTGATTTCCTTTAGGATGGACTGGTTGGATCTCCTTGCAGTCCAAGGGACTCTCAAGAGTCTTCTCCAACACCACAGTTCAAAAGCATCAATTCTTCAGTGCTCACTTTCGTTATAGTGTAACTCTCACTCCATCCATGACCACTGGAAAAACCATAGCTTTGACTAGATGGACCTTTGTTGGCAAATTAATGTCTCTGTTTTTTAATATGCAGTCTAGGTTGGTCATAGCTTTTCTTCCAAGGAACAAGCGTCTTTTAATTTCATGGCTGCAATCACTATCTGCAGTGAATTTGGAGCCCAAGAGAATAAAGTCTCTCACTGTTTCCATTGTTTCCCCATCTATTTGCCATAAAGTAATGGCACCAGATGCTATGATCTTAGTTTTCTGAATTTTGGGTTTTAAGCCAACTTTTTCACTCTTCTCTCACTTTCAAGAGGCTCCTTAGTTTTCCGCGTTCTGCCATAAGGTTGATGTCATCTGCATATCTGAGGTTATTGATATTTCTCCCGGCAATCTTGATTCCAGCTTGTGCTTCATCCAGGATGGTGTCCTTATAAGTTTTCATTTGGTAGAAGCACATGTCATATTTTCCTCAAAATTACATGGATGATTATAGAAAAGGTAAATATTACTTGCTGCATGTCAGAAAACCTTTGCTGCATGTCTTTCTTTTGCTTTCTGGATGGGTGCACCTGATGTTTTAGATAAAAGCAACTGCTGTAAAGGTGTTAGTAATGTGGTGGTGGAGTGTGAGGAAGGGGAAGTGTGCTCTAGTCCTATGATCAGGTGTCACTCTTTTAGTGAGTCTGTGCCCTTCACCTATGGACTTCACCAGTGCTTCTCAGTGTTTTTCTCTCTCTTTGAGTGGGACAGGTTGGCTCAAGTAGGTAGTTGGGTATTTCTCTCCCCCTCCCCTGCCAGGAGACTAAAGAGAGCTGGTGTATATTCTTTTCCCCCAGGTCACTTAGGCTCTGATTAAACCCCAGCAGCCTGGGCTCTGTTTAACTAGTTTCCCGTGATTGCAGGCCTCTTTAAGAAGGGCATGTCCTGACCTATTTAAACTTGGTACCTTTCCCTAGCCCCCTTCCATATGGGTGAGAGGAGTGTTCTCCTCTAGTCACTGTGGGAAACTGGTGGAGCTCCTGGAGGTAAATCTCACAGTATTGTGGGGACTTTTATACTTGGGTGCCCCTGGGATTTTCAGAGTTGTCCAGATTGCACCGTCAGCAATTCAGCAATTACCGTTCAGGTTATCCCGCCCAGCACTCATTCCTGGGGTGGTTTCCACCAATGAGTCTCTGACTGTGAGCCTGGACTCCCTCCATACCCCTGTTTTTCTGCGGTTTGCCCTGTGATCTCTTCTCTGTTACGGGTCCAAGAAGAACTGTTGTTTTTAAATCTGTTCAGCTTTTCACTTGTTAGGATGGAATGGCATCTTACAAACTCCTTATTTGTGGATCAGGAAATTGGAAGTTCTTCTGTTTTCATATAAAAACTATATCTTTGCTAAGAACAGTATTTTGAAATCATAGTTCTTTCCTCAAAACAGATTATGTGTATGTATATATATATATATATATATATATATATACACACATATGTATATATATATTTTTGCCACATAGGGTTGAAGATTAGGAATCTGTTTCTAGTCTGACTCTTTTCTTTGTTTTCATTTATTCTTTGTCTGAAAGTTTGTAAAATTTTGTCTTTATTCTTAGAGTTTAGTTATTTCATCAATTTTATTTATGTGTCTCTTTTTCTCTGGTGGCTCAGATGGTAAAGAATCTGCCTGCAAATCAGAAGACCTGGGTTTAGTCCCTGGGTTGGGAAGATCCCCAGGTGAAGGAAATGGCAACCCACTCCGTATTCTTGCCACGGATAGAGGAGCCTGGCGGGCTACAGTCCATGTGGTCCCAAAGGGTCAGGCACGACTGAGTGACTAACAGTTAACACTTTTATTGTCATTACGGGGATTCAGTGATTTTGTTTCCAACAGAAAAGCTGAGTTGTTACTCATCTAGGCTAAGATGTTTTATAGCCTTGCTTTAGATAATGTATTTTCAGTATATAGAACAAAGGAAACAAATAGTAGAATCGTCTGTGAACACATAACTTAAATCATAATTTTTGCCTTATTTTCTATTTTTTTAATTTATTTTACAGATGAAATACTAGAGATTTGAAAGCAATATCTGAATTCACTAAGTTCTCCGGTCATATTTTCTTTTCTTCTTTTCCAAAGTAATCATAATCCCCATTTTGTTGATTTTTATTCCTGGGCAGATTTTTAAGTCTCTTTCTTCCCTCTTCCGTATATATTTATATATACACACATAATATTAATGTATTTTAATCCATGTTTTTTTTCTCATTATTAAGTTTTTGAGATTTATCCATATTGATTCATGTGTTTATATTCAATTCACCTTAATTTAGTATTCATATACATGAATAAACAATAATTTAAGATATGGGTTGTTCCCACTTTCCTATAATTTTGAAATCTGTATATCTGTACATGATTCCTTGTATATATGTGCAAGAGTTTTTCCAGGGTGAGTGTTTCTGTACTGTTTTTTCATATTCTTTGGCCCTATTTTCTTTAGGGTCATTTAATTTTTCTGTAGGATTTGTTAATATATTTTAGATACTAGACTTTTGTTATTTATGGAATAAATGTATGATTTTATTTATTCATATAAATATTTATAGAATATTTGTTATCCATGGAATATAAATATTTTGTCCCAGTTGACCTCTTTATGGTGTCTACATTAAAGATGTATTAATTTTTCTTCTCCTGCCCACAGGTATAAGTAACTCCAGTGCAGCATAGACAGATTTTTGGGAACTCAGTCTACAGCAATCCTGGGGAACCTCTGAGAGAATCAGGCAGGAAAAACTGTGAGTAATCTACTTGGGAGTAAGGAGAAGGGCTTCTCAGTTTTAGAGTCTTAAGGACGAAGCAGAAGAGAAATGGCATCTCTTAACCAATAGACCGCATGTGATTCAGTTTACGAGTATAGTTTCTTCTAGATTGCTTTTGCTAGCTACACAGGCCATCTTTATAAGAGAGGAAATAGCAGAAACACCATCCCTACCCAAATCCAGTGTCTACCAGTGTCTGACACCAAAAGCCTAGGTCAGTAGCCCTAACCTTAAGCTCTCTTGGTCTATTGATTATGTCGCAGGCCCACCAACAAGGGCAGTGCTTTTCTCTGGAATTTTTATCATCATTGTTAATTTATTGACTAAATCTTTGGACAGGAGCTGAGGGGAAGACAAAGGGGCCAGGAATGTAAGCTCAGGCAGCCATTTGCCCAGAATCTTCTTTCTCTTCCAGATACTTATTTTAACTTAAGAAATAAATATTTATTATAGATGCTTAGAAATGTATTATCTCATTGTCTTTAAGCTTATTATTTGCCTTCCTCTGACTTCTTAGTTTTTCCAATATTCAGTGAGATGGAAATTAATCCCAAATAGCCATAATTATTTTTTCTTGTTTTTTTTTTCTCCATTAAAGGTTTGGATTTTAATAAGGTTGCCACACTTGACACAACAGTCCTTCTTATTCACGTGTGCATTCCTGTTCCCTATAGTGACCCTTGACCCCACTGCCCTAGAGAGTAAAAATGATGCAGTTTCTAAAAATTAGGGAATGTGAGCATGAAGAGGCTGAACTCTATTTTAGTGGTTTTCCCAGGGAAGAATACTGGAGTGGGTTGCCATTTCCTTCTCCAGGAGATCTTCCCAACCCAGGGATTGAACCCAGGTCTCCCTCACTGTAGGCAGATGCTTTGCCATCTGAGCCACCATAGATGACAGAAAAGAAAGCAACAGCACTTAACTCTCCACCATGGAGTTGTCCTGTGTTTGCTTGAGTACTTCTGTGCATGGAAGTTTTGTTCCTTTGTGAATGTCTTTTTCAACTAGATAGAATAATCTTCATGTTATTATATAGTACAGTGAAAATTTCATTCAAAAATGGCTTCTATGATTGTTTATCTTTAGGACTGTTTACACTGTTAACCACTGACAACCTGGTTTGTGCCAAAGACCCCAGAACTCTTGCAAGTATAAAAGAGCAGGATAATTCTGAAGTATAGATTTGATGTGAGAGCATGACATCAGCCGTGGTCAAGCTCTCAAATGGACTAATAAACAGTCATTTCATGAATAGCCTAGAAAAGAATGCAGTGATCATAGAATACATTTTTAGAAACTAATGCCAGATCAGAGTCATTTCCTTTTGAGGCAGTGTTTATTACAGGAGAAAATCTGGAGGAATGCCCTCATAGATATATTATAGCTTGATTTTTGGAAAGGAATTTGACAGTTTCTCAGCTTTATGTTTAAAGAAAATATGAAAGTAGAATTATGGGAAGAGTGGGACTTATGGGAAGAGTAGTTCCGTGGCGATAAATCAGAAAGAACCTAAAATACAAAATTTCTAATATTGTTTCCATTCTAATGACCTCATGGTTACTATTTCTACAATCAAACCTTAAACAAGCTCCTCCATTTCTGCCTCTTCCTTTTCCACCTCATTCTTCATCCCCTCATTTTGTTCCTTCTGATTTTTCTAGTTACCCTCCCATGTATATTTGGAGTTACTTCTCTTCAAATCTTCTCGATTTGCTCACATCTGTTAAATGTGGAATAGAAAGAATAAGATTCTCTCTTTGATACATTGGAAGTTAGAGCCTTTCAAAGGCATTATAAGACAACCTGTACTTTAGAAAACAAGTTTAGTCAAACAGCCCATTCAATTCCTATTCAATTAGCCAAAAAAGTGAAATGTTTCTGAGGGTTATTCATGACCGTTAACCATGTAATAATTTGACCAGGAGTAAATACATTAAAATGTATCATCATATCAATTTTTAAGAATATGTTTATACAGAGAATTCTATTCCCTTGCCCTCTATGAGCAGAGTTAATTACACATATGTGAATTCTAGCTGAAGAAAGCCTAATTTCCCAGAAAGTTAGAGGTTGCTGATATGGGAGTTCTATTCTTATACTTACTACTAGCACTTCTGAAGTTCTCTTTTTAATCTTTCATGGTTTGGGCATGTAAACTTTAAGAAAATTTAATTTTTTGCCTTTTTTAGGAAATAAACTTGATATCATCCTTTAAAAAAGATAGCTAACAATCACTGTAACTAAATTAAAAATGTACACAGAATTCATTCTTGCCTTCTTTAGTCATGCTTCAGGGATCATTTGACCTTGCCCTCTGACACCCTGGACTGAATGAGGTAGCTTCTGTTACAGCTTTTGTAAGTTCTGTTATACAACTTACACAACTTAAGTTGTGTTGACTTACAAGTATTTGTTCCCACCATACTCAGCTAACCCACTTTTGGTTCTTGATCACGCTTATGTTCCTTGAGGCAGCATAGCACACTGGTAAGGACTCGTCCTAAAGTAAGCAGAGCTGGAGTTCATGCCTCATCTATCTTGTTGTTGTTGTCGTTTAGATGTTAAGTTGTGTCCAGCTCTTTTGGAACCCTGTGGACTATAGCCCATCAGGCTCCTCTGTCTATGGGATTGCCCAGGCAAGAATATTGGAGTGGGTCGCTATTTTTTTCTCTAGCCGATCTTCCTAACCCAGGGACCAAATCTGTGTCTCCTGCATTGGCAGGTGGATTCTTTACCACTGAGCCACCAGGGAAGCCAAGTCCTGCAGAGCTGGAATCATGCCTCATCTCTTGCTTTCTATCAGTGTTTCCACCTGTGAATATCTGGCACCCTGCTTAGCACTCTATTCCACGACTGAAGTGGTGATTTTCCAGCTGCTGAGAGTGTTGGAGCTGATATCTCACAGATGAGTACCCTCTGGAGCTTACCCTCTGCCCTCACTCAAGAACTTTACATTTCCTGGGCAGCCCATATCCAGCGACTGGTCACAGAGTAGGTAAATACCTGACCCCTTATCCCAATCTGTACATCTCTGCAGGGTCCTGTCAGCTCCAGAGCTCCCCAGGGAATGGCTGAGAACTTTGTTGGGGCTTCACCAGAGTCCAGCCTCTCCTCTGTGCAGTTTCCTTCCCCTCCTTTCCCCTTCAGGTGCCAGTGTTGAGGCACACTTGCCCATAAACCTCCTGCACTCTCATCTCTTGAGTCTCCTGCCTGGGGAACCTGCTCAGTCACAGTGAAAGTACCTCCATCATGGGTACGGTCGTGAGGTTTAAATGAGGTTCAGTTCAGTTCAGTCTCTCAGTCGTGTCTGACTCTTTTTGTGACCCCATGAACTGCAGCACACCAGGCCTCCCTGTCAATCACCAACTTCCAGAGTCTACCCAAACTCATGTCCATTGAGTCAGTGATGCCATCCAACCATCTCATCCTCTGTCTTTCCCTTAAATCTGCCTCTACGTGTAACAAGCCACTTAACTGATCTTTGTCTCAGTTTCTTCATTTGGAAATGAGTAATGATAGTTCCACATCATACGGTTTTGTGGATTGAACGAGATAACAGACTGATAACAGTGGCTGGATCATAGTAAGCTCAGTGAACGCTAAATATTCTTATGGTTGTAACTCATATGATCATCATTCCCCACTTAATCTCAATGATGTGATGAGATGTCTTCATCACAGCACTTGCTTCAGGACACCCAGAGTCTGAAGCCAACATCAACAAGAGAACTACCCCAGATAGATTATTCCTTATTGAAAATAAAATCTCACAAAAAGAGTTGTAACTATGCAGGAAACAAGTGGGCAACTGAGAAAATGTTAGTTGTAGGGATGTTCCTTACCCACAAACTTCTAAGTTTTTTTTTTTTTAACCTTTCACTTCCTAATTTAAAGCAAAGAATTGAACCTTGTTCTTTATTCTAGATAATTCTGACTTTAATTGAGTTAATGGTATAGATAGGTCAGGCAAGTTCACTCTGAGTGGATGATGAGGCTGAAGACCGAACAGGGTAGTGGGGAGGAAATAAAGAACTGGTACTTAGAAGACATGGGTTCTGAGGTGGATTCTGTAAGGCCTGTGGCTTTGATGTGTTTGAATTAACCTACGCATTGTTTGTAATATATGCTTTGCTCAGTCGCTCAATGGTGTCTGACTCTTTGTGACCCTATGGACTGTATCCTGCTACACTCCTGTGTCCATGGAAATCTCCAGGCAAGAATATTGGAGTGGATTGCCATTTCCTCCTCCAAATATATGGTTTACATATAAATAATCATACACAACGAATATATCAGTTCAGTTCAGTTCAGTTCATTTCAGTCACTCAGTCGTGTCTGACTCTTTGTGACCCCATGAATCGCAGCACGCCAGGCCTCCCTGTCCATCACCAACTCCCAGAGGTCACTTAGACTCACGTCCATCGAGTCAGTGATGCCATCCAGCCATCTCATCCTGGGTCGTCCCCTTCTCCTCCTGCCCCCAATCCCTCCCAGCATCAGAGTCTTTTCCAATGAGTCAACTCTTGTATATATACCTAAAATACATGCATGCATAAAATATAATTATATATATATATTTCTAATTATCTTTAGTTGGGAATAATTTTTGGTTTATAAAATTTTGCAAGGTAGAGTTACTTACCATCTCCCTTTCCCCTGTTTTCCTAATGATAACCTGACCATGGTAAATTGTCAAAACTAAGAAATTAACAACACTGTTAATTAGAGACTTTATTCACATTTTACTAAGTTTTCCACACATGTCCTTTCTCTGCTCCAAGACCCAGTCAAGGATGCAATGTTGCATCTAGTCATCTTATCTTCTGAGGCTCCTCAAGTCCGTGGTAGCTTTTAGTCTCTTGTTTATCATGACCTTGAATGTTTTGAAGAGTATATTTTAAGTACTTTCTGAGAAGCCCCCATTTGCGTTTGATGTCTTTTCATGATTTGACTAGTGTGATAAGTTTAGGGAAAGGATTTCACAGTGATGAGATGTCCTACTCGTCACGTTGTGCTCAGAGCACATGGCATTGCTAGTGATGTGAAATGTGTCGCTTGGTTATGGTGGTGTCTTAGTTGCCTATATCGGCTGTAACAAATTAGCACAAACTTAGTGGGAGAAGGCAATGGCACCCCACTCCAGTACTCTTGCCTGGAAAATCCCATGGATGGAGGAGCCTGGTAGGCTGCAGTCCATGGGGTCGCTAATAGTCAGACATGACTGAGCAACTTCACTTTCACTTTTCACTTTCATGTATAGAAGGAAATGGCAACCCACTCCAGTGTTCTTGTCTGGAGAATCCTAGGGATGGGGGAGCCTGGTGGGCTGCCGTCTATGGGGTCGCACAGAGTTGGACACGACTGAAGCGACTTAGCAGCAGCAGCAGTGTCTTAAAACTTCACTGTTGGCTCTGTGATAAAGAACCTGCCTGCCAATGCAGGAGACCCAAGAGATGAAGGTCTGATCCTTGGGTCGAGAAGATCTCCTGGAGGAGGAAATGGCAACCCACTCCAGTATTGTTGCTTAGGAAATCCCATGGATCGAGGAGCCTGGTGGGCTACAGTCCATGGGGTAACAGGAAAGTAAAAAACGAGTTAGCAACTAAACTAGTGTCCTAAAACAATACAAACCTATTTTTTGACAGTTCTGTAAGTTAGAATTACAAATGAGTGTCAGCTAAAATTAAGCTGTTTGCAGGCTGCATTTCTTTCCAGAGGCTTTAGAAAAGAGCTTGCTTTCTGTTCCTTTTCTACTTTCTAGAGGCTGCTGCACTTCTTGGTTTGTCTTCTTCCATCTTCAAAGCTATCATCTCAGCATATTTACCTTGGGCCAACATCTTCGACCTTCCTTTCCTCTTTTAAGGACTCTTATGATTACATCAGGTCTACTGGTAAATCTAAGATAATCTACCTATTTTAAGGTCAGTTGATTAGCAACCTTAATTTGCCTTTGCTAGATAATATTGCATATTAACCTGTTCTAATGATTAAGATGTAGATACCTTTTTGGTGAGTAGTGAGGATTCCTATTCTGCTAACCATAGATTGTATCTGCAAATATCTTTGCTACTAAAAAGTTACTATTTTTTTCATACATACTTTTGACTCTATTTCTTCTTCTGTGAAAAGGAAGTATGTTTGCATTGTCAGACTACTCAGAGAATTAAATGATCAAAGGTAGTGAAAGTGTCCAGCACTTAGTTCTCATGATGTTAGTTGAAACTGAAGTAAAAGAATACACCTTCTTTTTATAATTTCTTCCTCTAAGGCAGGGATGTGATTATTCTTCTTTGTGGTAAGATAAACTTAGCTAATTTTACATCAATCATACTAAGTATGAAATTTGAGAAGTCCCCATTAGTACTAGAGAAGAGTGTACTGTCCAAAATGTATCTGAAAAATAGCAGACTCTTCATTAATAAGTCTGTGTAGCTTAGAGACTTACTGTATGACACTTAAAAGTTGGCTCACTTCTGTGCATGGTGGTTTCTGGTAACTTTTTATTATGCTTCTGTTGACTTGATACATGTGATAACTTGTTTGTAAATAGTTGCTATTCATAAGCATCTTTATTTATTCTGCTTTGGGAAATGGGTATGGTAAGCTTTGGTAAAGAATGCTTGATAAAGATGTAGCCGGGGTAAACCAGATGTGGGATTTACAATAAGACTAAAGTATCCTTATGCAAGAATAATGTTGTTTTATTTAAATTTGTGTATATGGTTTTACTATATGCTAAAGAGTTATTTCCTTGGACATATTCCATCTGAGAGCTCATTACTTGGTGCAGAATGGAAGAAAGAGGGAATGCAATGTACTCATTAGTCTTAACCTCGTAAGCAAACACTATTGACTTGTTCTTGATTTGCAAAATGAATGGAGCTTGTTTATAATATTTAAACTCAACCTTAATGGTTGGCAATCCAATATAATGATGGCTTATGTTGGGTTAAAGATTAGAGCTAAATTTCCTTATCTTTCTATTGGATTACATAAAAGCAAACATGCAATAGTAAAGCTGTGTATATATACACTGTAAGGCCAAAAGGATTGCATATTTTGGGGCAAGTTTTACTTACCTTAATAAACTTTCCCAGTAGCTAATGAGACAGAGCTTTGTAGAAATACTACCCTAGTCCTCCTGCTATTTTATAACTCTAAGTTGACTTCCTTCCTCAAAGGGAAACATGTCTAAAGTAGGACCTATATGTAGGTGACAGTGACTGTCGTTTAGTCAATATTTGACTGAATTAAAAAAATAAAATAAAATCACCGATTCTAAGTCATCTCTTAGCCTGTAGGCTGCTAGCCACCTGCGGTTGCCAAGACCTAGTCCTCCAAATTGAAAATATCAGGAAGTTGCGGGAGATGAAAACCCTAGTTAGGTGAATAGAGAAGAGTTTAGATTCTATCATGCCCATGTTCAGGTTCATGAACTTAAACCACCTTACTTCTCTGGGTCGTGGCTAAATAATTCTAGTGCAGTTGGATGATTTTAGGGGCTTTCACATCTTTATGAAAGTTTATTTTCAGGTGGGCCTTTTCATGAAATGACAACTTTTTCTAAAATGAAAATGAAAGCCCTCTATTTAACACCTGTGGTTCATTAGAATCAGAGTGAAATCCTGGCCTTTCTTTCAAGACAGCCTTTGAAGCTTGTCCTGAAAACCAGAACGTCTACAAAACAATTTTTAAACCGTTGAAATTAAAATATACTGACAGTGTTTTCAGTTATAGGCTTTAATTGACTGTCACCTCGGCCGTTAATTCTCAACCATGGAATCTGACATTCTGCTGTGTGACCAGTTGTGTGACTGGTCATATTTGTCCGCAAGAGAAAACCTAGTTGTTGAATCAATTCACAGTCTCAGTAGATTAAGACACTGTGTCAGTTCTCACCAGTTGTTTATCCAGCTACCCCAAACTCAATGGCTTATAATAGAGATTTGTTATTTCTCACGATTTTGTGGGTCTGCTAGGCAGTTAGTCTAGTTGGAGCAATGTGGCTGATTTCTGTCATGAGGTGGGTGCCAAACTCAAAAACGAGGTCATCTACATGGAGGAAAAAGAGTCTAACCAGTAACAGCAGCATTGTTTCCAAGTCATTGCTGGACAACTGCTGATCCATTCTCTGTTGTAATGCAGGTGTTCAGGCTTCCCTAGTGGCCCATCTCCTTTCTATACCTTTCAGCTTCTGCTCTCATCCATACCCACTTTCCTTTTCCTTTCATCATATTTTAAGGAGTTTTGGCAAGAAATGACCTAGCACTCCACTATTAGGTATCAATTATTAGTACATGATTTTGAGTAATCACTGGGCTTTAGTTTAAGATGTATGGAATTAATGTAAGAAAAACTGAAACAATTTTTAAATTAGAGAACCAAAGTACAAATCCAATTTGACCATGAGATCTAATCCTAGAAGTAAATGTGATTATCATTTTCTAATGAAATTTGGAAAACTTCTATATAGCAATATAATTATTTTTGAGATGTAATTGACATACAGTATTGTACAGATGTAAGGAGTGCATTGTATACAATGATTTGGTACATTTGGTACATTATATACAATGATTTGGTATATCTGTTGTAATATGATTACCACTATAGTGTTAGGTAATACCTCTATCATGTCATGTAATTATCATTTTTTGTGATAGGAATAGTTTAGATCTAATCTCTTAGCAACTTAGAAGTTTATAATACAGTACTGTTGACTGTACTCACTGTTGTTGTTCAGTTGCTCAGTTGGGTCTGACTCTTTGCAACCCAAGGACTGCAGCATGCCAGGCTCACCATACTGTGCATTAGATCTCCAGAACTTATGCATCTTGAAGCTGCAAGTTGTAACTTTAAACAACATCTCCCAATTCTTCCATTCCCCAGCCTTTAGTAACCACTATTCTACCCTGCTTCCATGCATCTGATGTTTTAAAGTTCCACATGTAAGTGATAGCAGTACGGTATTTGTTTTTTCTAACTTATCTCCCTTAGCACAAAGACCTCAGGATCCATCCATCCATGTTGCTCCAAATGATAGGTTGCTCTTTCTCATGGTTTGTCCATTCATCAGTTTATGGACGCTTAGGTTGTCCCCATATTTTGACTATTGTGAATAATGCTGCAATGAACAAAGATATGCAGATACGTGTTTTTTTAAACTTACTTTTAATTGGAGGGCAATTACAATATTGTATTGGTTTCTGCCATACATCAACATGGATTAACCATTGGTATGCATAGTTTTCTCCTTTTCAGTCTCCTTCCTTCCTCCCACTCCATCACACCCCTCTAGGTTGTTTCAGAGCCCAGGGTTGAATTCCATGAGTCATATAGCAAATTCCCATTGGCTATCTATTTTACATATGTTTTCATGCTATTGATGAACTTATTTGCTGGGTACCAATGGAGATGCATAGAGAACAGACTTATGGACACAGTGAGAGGATAAGAAGGAGAGGGTGGGATGAGTGGAGAGAGTAGCAGATATCTTTTTAATATCCTGTCTTCATTACCTTTGGATATAGACCAGGAGTGGGACTGCTGGATCATATGGTGGTTCTATTTTTAATTTTTTGAGAATCCTCCATACTAGTTTCCATAGTGGTTGAACTAATTTGGATTTCCATCAAGAATTTACAAAGGTTCCCTTTTCTCCATTCTTACCAACACTTGTTATTTCTTGTTTTGTTAATGCAAGCCATTCTGGCAGATGTGAGGTGATAACTCATTGTGCCTTTGATTTGAATTTCCCTGATAATTAGTGATGTTGAGCATCTCTTTTTGTACCCATTGACCATTTATGTGTCTTTGGAAAATATCAGTTCACATCCTTTGTCCATTTATTAATTGCATTGTTTTGGGGGGGATTGGTAATTGAGTTGAATGAGTTCTTTTGAAGTTTTGTATATTAACTATTTATATAGGGTTTGCAAATATTTTCTTACATTTCATATGTTGCCTTTTTTTTCTTTTTGCTTTGCTCTGCAGAAGCTTTAACTTTTATGTAGTCTCACTTGTTGATTTTGCTTTTGTTGCTTGTGCTTTTGGAATTATATCTTAAAAATCAGTTCTATATGAAAGAGTTTTCCCGTGTTTCCTTCCTGTGTCATGGTAGCAGGTCTTATGTGCAGGTCCATTTTGAATCAATTTTTGTGAGTGGTATAAGATAATGTCAATTTTACTTTTATGAATGTGGTTATCCAGTTTTCCTAACACTGTATATTGAAGAGACTTTCCTTATTGTATACTCTTTATTCCCTGTCAAAAACTAGTTGAACATATATTCAGGCATTTATCTCTGGGCTTTGTTTCATTGGTATATGTATCTTTTTTTATGCTAATACTAAACTGCTTTAACTACTGTAGCTTGGGAATATAGTTTGAAATTGGGAAATGTGGTGCCTCTGGCTTTGTTTTTAGGATTGTTTTGGCTCTTTAGGGTCTTTTGTGGTTCCATACAAGTGTTACAATTTTGTTTTTTATTTCTGTGAAAAACTCCATTGAAATCTTGATAGGAATTACATTAACTCTATAGATAGCTTTAGGTAATATGTCCATTTTAATAATATTCATCCTTCTAATCCATGAATATGAGACATCCTTCCATTTGTTCCTTCCTTAATTTTTTTCATCAAAGAGTTGTAGTTCTCTTTTCTCTCACTTTTTTGATTAAATTTATTCTTAAGTATCTCACTGATTTTGTTACTATCATAGATGGAATATACCTTTTTTTTTTTCAGATATTTCACTGTCAGTGTATGGAGGCACTACTGAGTTTTATATGTTGAATTTAACTTCTGTGACTTAACTGAATTTGTTGATGAGTTCCAACAATGTTTTGGTTAAGTGTTTCTGGTTTTCTCTAAGTAATATCACATCACTTGCAAATAATGACAGTTTTTTCATCTGTGTGTTATTTGCTTTGCTTGCCTGATTGCTCTAGTTAGAACTTGTAGTACCAAGTTGAATAAGAATGCTGAGAATGAGTACCCTTCTCCCTGAGGTTAGAGGATAATTTTTTTCAACATTTCATCATTGATACTGAGTATGTTAGTTGTGGGTTTGTTGTAATATATCACCTTTATTATATATTCTTCCTGTACCCAATTTGTTGAGGGCTTTTTATTGTGAAAGGATGTTGTATTTCTGTCGAATTATTTTCCTGCATCTACTGAGATGATCATATGATTTTCATCTTTCATTCTAATAATGCATATGTCACATTTATTTATTTGCATATGATAACAGTTTTGCATTCCTGGGGTAAACTTCACTTGATTATGGCATATGATCCTTTTAATGTGCTGCTGAATTTGGTTTGTTAGCATTTTGTTGATATTTTGCATCTATACTCATCAGGGATACTGGTCTGTCATTTTCTTGTAGTATTTATTATCTTGATTTTGTATCAGTGTATTATTGGCCTTGTAAAATGAGGTTGGGAATATACCCTCCTCTTCAATTTTTGGGAAGAGTTTGGGAAGGATTGGCATTAATTATTCTTTAAAGTTTGGTGGAATTCACTAGTGAAAAACCCATTTGGAACTGGGCTTTTTGATGTTAGTAGGTTTGTATTGCTGATTAAATCTCTTTATTCATTGGTTTGCTCTAATTTTCTACTTCTTAATGATTCAGTCTTGGTAGTTTATATGTTTTTTGGCATTTTCCCATATCTTATAAAGTTGTTTGATTTGTTGGCATATGATTATTTTTAGTAGTTTCTTATGGCCCTTTGTATTTCTGTGGTATCAGTTATAATGTTTCCTCTTTCATTTCTGATTTGTTTGACTCAGTTTCTTTTTTCTTAGTCTAGCTAAAGGTTTGCCAATTTTGTTTATTTTTTCAAAAAACTAACTCAATTTTTTGGTCTTACTGTTTGTTTGGTCTCAGTATTATATATTTCAATTCTGATGTTTATCTCCTTCTTTCTCTCTACATTAGGTTTGCCTTGTCATTTTTTCCCTAGTTCTTTGAGATGTAAAGTTAGATCTTTTATTTGAGATTTTTCTTGTTTCTTTATGTATTTATTGCTGTGAACTTCACTTTCAGAACTGCTTGTCAACCTCCCATAGATTTTTTGTGTTTGTTTCCATTTTTATTCATTTTGCGGTTTTTAAGTTTCCTTTTTGATTTCTTCTTTGACTCATGTGTTGCTCAGGAGTGTTGTTTAGTTTCTACATGGTTTTATAAATTTCCAACTTCCTCTTGTTGAAATCTAATTTGATACTATTTTGTTCATAAATGATATTTGCCATGATTTAAATTTGAAAGTGCCAACACTTGTTTTGTGGCCTATCCTATTTCCTGGAGAATGTTTTATGTATACCTAAGAAGAGTGTTGAAAAGCAGAGACATTACTTTGCCAACAAAGGTCCGTCTAGTCAAGGCTATGGTTTTTCCTGTGGTCATGTATGGATGTGAGAGTTGGACTGTGAAGAAGGCTGAGCACTGAAGAATTGATGCTTTTGAACTGTGGTGTTGGAGAAGACTCTTGAGAGTCCCTTGGACTGCAAGGAGATCCAACCAGTCTATTCTGAAGGAGATCAGCCCTGGGATTTCTTTGGAGGGAATGATGCTAAAGCTGAAACTCCAGTACTTTGGCCACCTCATGCGAAGTGTTGACTCATTGGAAAAGACTCTGATGCTGGGAGGGATTGGGGGCAGGGGGAGAAGGGGATGATAAAGGATGAGATGGTTGGATGGCATCACTAACTCGATGGACATGAGCTTGGGTGAACTCCGGGGGTTGGTGATGGACAGGGAGGCCTGGCGTGCTGCGATTCATGGGGTCGCAAAGAGTCGGACACAACTGAGCAGCTGAACTGAACTGAACTGAAGAAGAATGTGTATTCTGCTGCTCTTGGGTAGAATTTTCTGTAAATGTCTATAAAGTATATCTGGCCTAATGTGCAACTTAAGCCCAAAATTTTCTTACTAATTTTTGTCTGGATCATCTGTCCATTGTTGAAAGTGATAATGAGGTCCCCTACTATTGTTGTACTGTAATCTATTTCTCCTTCGAGACTGGTTAGTATTTGCTTTAGATATTCAGGGCTCTGATGCATATTTATGATTGTTTTATCTTCTTGATGAATTGACCCCATAATCATTGTATAATAATTTTCTTTGTCTCTTTAATATTTGGCACTTAAACTTTATTTTGTCTTTGTACAGCTGGCCCTGCTTTTATGATTTACACATGCATGGACTATCTTTTCCATCCCTTCACTTTAAGTCTGTGTGTGCCCTTAAAACTAAAGTGAGCCTTATATAGGCAGCATATAATTGGTGTTTTCCTATGTAGATGTTCTGTGTCTTTTGATTGGTGAATTCAATCCATTTATATTTGGGATAATTATTGATACATAAGAAATTACTTTCTGTTGTGCATTTTCATTGTTCTTTTGTCCTCTCTTCCTATCTTTTAAGTGGGAGATTTGTCATAGTGATATGCTTTAATGTTCCTGTTTTTTATTTTGGGTATTCACTATAAGTTTTTGTTTTGTAGTTACCATAAAGTGAAAGAAAGTGAAAGTATTAGTTGCTCAGGCATGTTTGACTCTTTGCAACCCCATGGACTGTAACCCACCATGTTCTTCTGTCCATGGAATTCTCCAGGCAAGAATACTGAAGTAGGGAGCCATTCCTTTCTCCAGGGGGATCTTCCCAACCCAGAGTTTGAACCCAGGTCTCCTGCATTATGGGCAGATTCTTTACCATCTGAGCCACCAGGGAAGTCTAAAGGCTTACATGAAACATCTTATGGATAAACTATCCATTTTATGCTGAGAGCAACTTAAATTTGATTGTATATGAAAGTTCTACCCTTTTACTTTATCTTTTTAATGTATTTGTTATCACAGTTTACCTCTTTGTGTTGTGTATTCATTAAGAAATTATTATGGCTATAGTTATTTTTAATACTGTTTTCCACTAACCTTTATACAACAATCATTTGGCTAATCCATCTTTATGTTACAGAATTAGAATTTTCTAAATATGACTGTGTATTTACTTGTACCGTTTTTGTATTTTTTTTTCTTTTTGTATATTTTCATGATGCTGCTTAGCATCTTTTCATTTCTGCTTGAGGAACACCTTTCAGGTTTTCTTGCAAAGCAGCTTTACTGGTGATAAACTCACTCAGTTTTTGTTTGTTTGGAAAGCCTTTCTTTCTTCTATATAAGTGAAGAATAACATTGTATTCTTGTTGAGCAGTTTTTTTTTCAACACTTTAAATATGTCATTCTACTTTTTCCTGGCCCCTAGTGTTTCTGCTGAGAAATTTGCTCATAAACTAATGAGGATTCCTTTGTAGGTTACCATACTTTTTTCTTTTGCTGCTTTTAGAATTACATATTTGTCTTTGATTTTTAATACATTCATTCTAAGTGTCTTGGAGAAGGTCTTTCCTTTGAGATAATGTGTTGATTTGCATTGTAAGCTTGGATGTCCTAGAGTCTCCTCAGATTTGGTACATTCTCAGCTATTAATTTTTAAACTTTCTTCCCTCTCCTACAACCCTTCTCCTTTTGGAATCCCAGTTAATCTGATATTTGCACATTTGATGATGTCCCCTGGATCATGTAGAATGCACTCTTTTTCATTCTTTTTTTTATTCATCTCTGACTGAGTTATTTCAAACTATCCATTTATTCTCTGACCATTGATTCTATCTTCTATTTGGTCTAATCTGCCATAGTTGCACTTTACTGCATTTTTCATTTTGTTTACTGAATTCTTCAGATTCAGAATTCTTGTTGGTTCTTTTTTGAAGATTTTTATCTATTAAGTTTCTCATTTTGTTCAGTTGTCCTGATTTAACTGAACTGTGTTTCTGTGTTTCCTTTGTGCTCATTGAGTTTCTTCAGAAGAGCTATTTTGAATTCTTTATTAGCTATACTGCACTGTGTGCTTTTGAGTTCAGTTGTAGAGGATTATTATATCTTTGTGGATGTGTTTACTTGATGCTTTATGTTCCTTGAAGCTTTGCATTGCTCTTTTCACATATGAACCAGCACCTGCTCAAATCTTTGTCATTTTCTGATGGGACATAATCTTCTTTGGTTCTACTTAAATCTGGGCTTTCTCCAACCTTGTATGGAGGTACTCGCTCTATCTTTTTACTTCTTTTTGTATCAGAATTCTTAATCTTCCATATCTTCTCTGGTTCTTACAAATCACCTGTCTACTACTGGAAACCTCTTTCTCCCTCCCCAGAAGATGGTGCTGCAGCTAATGGTTATAGTTTATCTCTTGCCCAGAATTCCCAGCCATTTTGGGTTTTTTTTTGAGGGGACTTCCTGTTTACTGGACCATGCTTTTGCAGCTGTGCTCTGAATTAAACATCAGGAGCCAGATGCAAAGAATGGGGAAGTTTGAGTTTGGCCCTTGGGGCACTGGGGATACCCCTGCAGCAGGTAAGGTTCTCCCAGTGGCTCATGGGTGAGATTTCTACTGGAGTCATAAAAACAGTCAGCAGGAACTTCATGCATCAGATGCCCTTTGTTGTGTGCATCTGCCTCCATTTTGATCTCTCTTTCCCCAGTCCTAGAGTGCTGACGTCACTCCCTAAATAAATTAAATAGGTGCTATGTGTGAGTGTGCATGCATCTTCATATTTTAACTTGTTCTGACTGTTATGATAGTGTTAATTGCTCAGTCGCCTCTGACCGAGTCCACCAGTTGGACTCAGTCCACCAGTCTTCAGGCAAGAACACTGCCATTTCCTTCTCCAGGAGATCCTCCCAATGCAGGGATTGAACTCAGGTCTCCTACACTGCAGGCAGATTCTTTACCATCTGAGCCACCAGGGAAGCCCTAACATATTATTCAACAAGGTAATAGTAAGCAAATTTTATATCCCTTTGGTTAAACCTGGAACAAACAGACACACACATGTAAGAACTAAATATGTACAAAACAATATGCATGTATCTGCATTTATTTTTATTTTATGTATTAAATAATACATTTCTGTTGTTTTTCAATCTCTCAGTTGTATGTGATGCTTTGCACCCCCATGGACTGAAGCACGTCAGGCTTCCCTGTCCATCATAATCTCCTTGAGTTTGCTCAAATTCATGGCCATTGAATCGGTGATGCTATCCAACCATCTCATCCTCTGCCATCCCTTCTCCTCCTGCCTTCACTCTTTCCCAGCATCAAGGTCTTTTCCAATGAGTCAGATCTTCATATTAACTGGCCAAAGATTTGGAGCTTCAGCATCAGTCCTTCTAGTGAATATTCAGGGTTTATTTTCTTTAGGATTGACTGGTTTGATCTCCTTGCAGTCCAAGGGACTCTCAAGAGTTTTCTCCAATACCACAGTTCAAAAGCATCAGCGCCTTGGCACTTACCATTCTTTATGGTCCAACTCTCACATCCATTCATGACTGCTTGGAAGAAACATAGCTTTGACTAAGACGGACCTTTGTTGGCAAAGTAATGTCTGCTTTTTAACAGTTTGTCAACAGTTTTTCTAAATTTGTCATTGCTTTTCTTCCAAGGAGCAAGCTATTTTAATTTAATGGCTGCAGTCACCATCCACAGTGACTTTGGAGCTGAAGAAAATAAAGTCTGTCACTGTTTCCATTGTTTCTCCATCTATTTGCCATGATGTGATGGGTCCAGATGCCATGATCTTAGTTTTTTGAAAGTTGAATTTTAAGCCAGCTTTTTCACTTTCTTCTTCACCTTTATCAAGAGGCTCTTTAGTTCCTCTGCAGTTTCTGCCATTAGAGTGGTCATCTGCATATCTGAGATTGATATTTCTCCCTGCAATCTTGATTCCAGCTTGTACTTCATCCAACCTGGCAATTCACATGAGGTACCCTGCTTATAAGTTAAATAAGCAGGGTGACAGTATACACCCTTGACATACTCCTTTCCCAGTGTTGAACCAATGCATTGCTCCATGTCCAGTTCTAGACGTTGCTTCTTGACCTGCATACAGGCTTCTCAGGTGTCTCAGGTCGGTCTGCTATTTCTGTCTCTTTAAGAATTTTCCGAAAAGATGCTCAACATCATTCATTATTAGAGAAATGCAAATCAAAACCACAATGAGGTACCACTTCACACCAGTCAGAATGTCTGAGATCCAAAAATCTGCAAGCAATAAATGCTGGAGAGGGTGTGGAGAAAAGGGAACCCTCCTACACTGTTGGTGGGAATGCAAACTAGTACAGCCACTTTGGAGAACAGTGTGGAGATTCCTTAAAAAATTGCAAATAGAACTACCTTATGACCCAGCAATCCCACTGCTGGGCATACACACCGAGGAAACCAGAATTGAAAGAGACACATGTACCCCAATGTTCATCGCAGCACTGTTTATAATAGCCAGGACATGGAAATAACCTAGATGTCCATCAGCAGATGAATGGATAAGAAAACTGTGGTACATATACACAATGGAGTATTACTCAGCTGTTAAAAAGAATACATTTCAATCAGTTCTGATGAGATGGATGAAACTGGAGCCGATTATACAGAGTGAAGTAAGCCAGAAAGAAAAACACCAATACAGTATACTAACACATATATATGGAATTTAGAAAGATGGCAATGACGACCCTGTATGCAAGACAGCAAAAAAGACACAGATGTGTATAGCGGACTTTTGGACTCAGAGGGAGAGGGAGAGGGTGGGATGATTTGGGAGAATGGCATTGTAACATGTATACTATCATGTAAGAATTGAATCGCCAGTCTATGTCCGACGCAGGATACAGCATGCTTGGGGCTGGTGCACAGTGATGACCCAGAGAGATGTTATGGGGAGGGAGGTGGGAGGGGGGTTCATGTTTGGGAACACATGTACACCCGTGGTGGATTCATGTCAATGTATGGCAAAACCAATACAGTATTGTAAAGTAAAATAAAGTAAAAAAAAAAAAAAAAAAGAATTTTCCACAGTTTGTTGTGATCCATACAGTTAAAGTCTTTGGCA